>NC_140936.1:92707585-92805085 GCF_014529385.1 Adiantum capillus-veneris
CTAATTCAGAGGACGAGGATATTGACACACCCATACCAGACACGCATGGACGCTACTACAGGGTAAAATATGCCGGGGAGGTGGACTTCGGTACAGCACAGGGCAGGTAATTTCAACGCCATCTTCAAATTCTTATACATTAAATGTATAAGAAGTGTTTTGTAAAGTTTAGAGACCAACTGCCAAATCATCCACGCTACATTGAGGAAGCACTGCATGCTAGATTTCCAAATGTCCCCGATCAGCGTTTTTCACAACAATGGTTGGAGGGCTACATTTTTTTAATATAAAAAAAGCAGTCCAATGTACGGTATACATCAGCCAACCATGTTAGATATCCATATAGAAGCTATCGCGGTGGCAACATGGTAGACGCAGAGTGGGACTGGGCAATGCAAGAAAAGAGAAATCAGGCTACAACGGGCTCATCCTATAGACAACAACGCGAAGCTCGTGCTAGGTAAACTCCCACGCACTATGGCTAAGGAGGCAAGGCAGTCTGGAAGGACAAATATGTAAGATTGATTAAATTATAACCTAAATCGGTGATTATAAAGATTGTAGTTGATGATTTGTTATTGTTATTGCTAACTTATGAAAATATCACTCTTACTCAACCAACCAGAGAGATGGTCAAGTATCAAGAGCAACATATAGAATTTGATACTTGGCGATGGTTGTTCAAGAGCAACCACATCTCTTGCAAGCAATTCAATGCAGCGGTTGGATCACTACAAGCGGTAAGTTTAAACAAGTAATTTTGTATCAATTGTTTTGAGTTGTTGATAATTGATTAATTTGGTTTGGGTTTATGTAGAGTCAAGGTGATCAAACATATGTGCCTCTAGACGACGACGAGAATGAGGAGAATTAGATAGAAAAATATTTATCCAAACTTTCTTAAAGTCCCAATGTGGCACAATTTATATACAACTATTTACATTTTATTTGTAACCTTTTTAAATAGTTAATCTTCTACACATTAAATTGTCAAGATAAAGTAAATTCAATTTCAATTCTTTGGTTTTTTTGTATACTCTTTCAAAAACAATTGATGTTTCATTGTTTTATGTAGGTTAAAAATAAAGGTGCTCATTTGGGCCACCTAATTTTGGGGGGCTCAAATGAGCACCTTTATTTTTGAATGGCCGTTTAGCGATAATTAGCACGGTAATAACATGAGCAACAATCACAGTAATATCTACGGTAATATACCTGCTATTATTACCGTACTTATTGCTTCCAAACCACTATCGCATTGTGAGCCGCGGTTATTGCCGCGCACACAATTTTTTCTCTCTCCATTTTTCTTTGTTTTTCCGTAGCAATGTTAGTAGTTATAGACTACTCCTCTTATAGTGACTATGCTCCCGTTTCTGTATACAGAATTGTGTGATTGTTTTCTCTTTTGCTACGCTATGAGCCGTCGTCTTCCCGCCTATTGCCTACGGATCGTGGGAGAGGAGATGTGCGCCGCATACACATGCAACCCACTTTTCCCCTTAAACCCCAAAATAGCTCGAATACCACTAAAAGACGGAGAGTAATGCAGTGTGCTAGTCTCCACCCAACCGTACTATCTTATCTTATAGCCTCCCCGTAGCATACACACTATCCGGCCGTGCTGGTGGCCTTGCCTGTAGGACACGTGTAATTTACACTATGATGATGATGATCTAGAAGATCATGGCCTTGTAGGATATGGCTGCTTTTCAAGCCTTTGGAGAATCTAACCAGACACTAGACAACCATGCTGATCCGACAAAGGGAGGCAGGAGAGTCTAGAGACTAGCACCCTAAAAGGCAACAATAAATGGATTTCACACACCGATCTAATATCTTGCATGCAATTATGTGGTGGTTTATTACACAATAATACTTCTAGTTGAATGCCTAGATTCTAAATGCTCATTGTAGTTAACTACTTAGTCTGGGGATTCACTAGAAGGTCATCTTGTGTCAAGGTTGAGGGTCATTTCTTTAGCTGATGAGCCTCCATTACTTGATCATGTACTCGGCATCTACATGTAGCATATAATATCTCTCTAGATCCAAATAAACATCATCATTCTAGGGATACATTCTGATGTGAAGTGCCTTCTCTCTGCATAGATGTTCTCTCAAACTCATAGACATTGATTTAAGAAACCTAAAGTGTGGTTTGAGTCTCACTTCACATGGATAGCCTTTCCCTTGTCTTTAGCTAGAAGAATGTTGGATCATCAAGTCATAGCCGTTCTAAAAAATAATGTATGCAGCAATCAAGTCCCAGAAACCAAAATGAATCAGGGAACAAGAATAGGCCCTGATAAACCTATTTCACATTAGGAAAAAAATGGACTCTCCATGGGCCTTGTAAGAATCCCTAATTTAAAGGAAGCCTGCCAAGATTAAGGGGGACAAAGGCTTTGAATGGGGCTATTTTGGTGGGGTCTCCTCCACCTTTGACCCCTAAAAAGGTAGGGGGAAGGGGGGGGGGGGGGGGTAACCATTTAAAAAGTAGGGAAGGGGGGGTAAACCATTTGAAAAGTAGGGGGTCTTCTCTCTCTAGCTTTTTGGCCAACTTGTAAGTGGCCTCTTAACTCTCCCATGCCACCTAAGCAAATCCGTGGGTCAAAGAGGTCAAAAAAATGACTTTTTTCAAAAACTTTCAAAAAAACTCTATTCCCCCCTAAAAAGTAACCCCAACATATACACATAATTAAAAAAGAGATTTTTAAGTTAAATTACTCAAAATTCAACATTTTTTGACTCCCTCCAAACTTTTAGAAAATTCCCCCCAAAATTGAAAACTCTCTCTCCTAATCTAAGCTCCTCTCCTACACCCATCCCCCTTGCACCTGCACCTGCTGCTGCACCTACACACCCATCTCTCCATCCTTCAAGCTCCATCTCTCCATCCTACAATGCCTCTTGATGACGTGACCAATGTCCCAGCAAGCTCTTCACGCGGTAGGTCTCCAGGGCTTTTCCTACGCCTACCTCAAGAGTATGTTCCGACAAAGAAAACATTCTTGGGTACATTACCTTCAGCCAACGAACGCCGCGCTCAAGGGGAGAAGAATGTGGATCTTTGGACAGACGGATGCTTGTATCCAAAGGACCCTTCTCTCAATGTTCATCCGTCTTTTACAAACATTCCATCACTGTTGCAATACGTTGGAAATGGAGAGCAAGGTTTGTTGGGCTACTGCAAGAGACTCAACAAACACGAGATTGCGCGGTCCGAGATCTACTTGCGTCATTGGCAGTTGCTCAATGGGAGTTTCCACAATCTTCAAGCTCAGATGCAAACGTACTGCCATGGGAGGTAGGGTGAGGAAACGAGAGTTGTCCGAAATTCAGACTCTTGCACCACGTGGAGGTGCAAGAAAACGAAGGGTGACAGCTATGAGGTAACATGTTCTATCCCTCATGTTGTTTAAGTTTAATACGGCTCATCATTGTTGTTTTGGGCAATAGGAACTTCGTCCAAGAAACGTGCAGTGGCGAGAATGCGTCATCTAGGGCTACTGTACTTCGTTCTTGTTTCAACAAAGAGGATTTTATTGGGATGCTTGATGCTCCAGAGGCAAAACACTTGAAAGACGCAATCACTAAGAGAGTTCTTAGAGATTTTTCTAATATTGTCACTGATCTAGATGTTCAGGATATTTGTGATGCTGTTAGGATTAGTACCAAGGGCTATCAAGCAATACATCAAGTGTTAAAAGATGCATTAAGAAGTCGAGGAGTCACGGAAAACCTATTCCCACTTCCTCACAGAGTGCAGATTGCCAAGAAGGTGTCAAATGAAGATGTTGTTCACCGATTAGGAGACTACTTGTATATTGAAGACACGATGCCTCTTCAGCCGCTCCGTAGCAAATCACAAGGAAGGAAGGGCCGCGGGAAGGGAAGTTGTGCTGTTTCTAACAGTGTGTTGCGGATCGAAGGGTTTGTTTACACCAAATTCAACAATATCTTTGTGGACTTGATACGATTGCAGAAGTCCATGGCTGTTTTCTACAATTTGAGTGATGCAGGTTAGTTTAGAGTTGCCTACATGCTCTATGATGTGTCATAACATGCATTCTGAGGCTTTATGTTGTTGGCAGTTCTTGAAGGCAAGCTTGTGTTCGTGCTGAAGTTGGATGAGTGTGTAATTGTTAAAGGGAGAAAGTTGGAGAGAATGAGCATCACGCTTATGAATGAAGCCCTAGCTTATGCCAAGCAATCTTGCAGTTCGAGTGAAGCGACAAAGCCCTCTTTTAGTGTGCAATCAGAGAAGGATATATGGTGGCTTGGTGCAATTGAAGTTCCGAAAGAGACACATGAAGTCCTTGCATGGATTTTCAGTAGAATCCCATGGGTCACAGAGGTCATTAAAGCTCAAATAAATGGTGAGAAGCTCATGGTTCCAGGACGTGGGGAGTTTGATGTTGAATGGCATTTAGGTGGTGATCTAAAGACCATAAAGTGCATGCTTGGATGCAAACAAGGTGCAAATTCTTTACTTCCCTGTCCATTCTGTACGAAAGAGCACAAGACAAGTCGAGCAACTCAAGTGGAAGGTCAGGACGATGATAATGATGACCATATAAATAGGGAGTGGCAAAGTTCGGTTCTTTCATGTGATATGTTGCAGGTGCCCAATAGGGATAGCAAAGATCCTGGGTGGAACCCCATAATTCCCTTCTCCCTCAACAATGTTCACTTTTGCACATTGCATGCGTTTATGCGAATATTTGATAGGATCTTAAAGCATCACATTGATTATGCTTTCACAATGAAGCCCCTTCAACGGTCAAAAGACTCCTTGCAGGGGGTGGAGATGCTCCTTAATGAGATTGGATGTCACCGATCAAGGGTGAACATTGTAGGAGAGACTTGTAGGGAGAAGACATATGAGGTGGCACAGAAGGTTTCCATGAATGGAGCCAAAGCACGTCAATTTTTCAAGAAGATGTCAAAGTATCCAATGCAGGTATCCAAGGCAAGTGTCGATCTAGCAAGTGAGAAGCGGTGGGAGTTGTGGAAAGATTTGTGTTCATGCACGACGCACAAAGATCCCAATGTGGGGGTTGCTAACCAACGCAAGCTAGTATGGTCATCCTTTCAAAAGGTTGTGCAATTGATGAATCTTATAAGCACCACCGTTGAGCAGCGAGAGGAGTTCAAGAAGGTGTTTTATGAATTCACAAAGGCCGCTAAGGACGGATGGTCTGAAAGCAAGATTACACACTACATGGTTTGTTTTAATGGACTTAATACATATGCAATGTTTGAAAATGTAACTTTTCTATTCGCTTATCTCCTTTTTGGTTGGTTTAGCACATTCTCTATGCGCATGGTGAATACTTCATGGACCGCTATGGTTCGCTTGATATATGGAGTACACAAGGCATGGAGAAGTCCCACTATCGAGCAAAAGGAGTCTACTTCAAGAATACTCGGCATGGTGGTGGTAGTTCACACTCCAACTACCTCCAAGAGATGTTTAATTGGTTTTTTAGGCACACCTTTGGGAGAACTCGTACTATTGAGAAAGCAAGAGAATCGATGTTAGCAAAGCTGTTACGCAACGCTTCCCGTACTCCAGCATCCGAGAAGTGGAAACGCTCGCGAGCGTTTCTCGGCCACGAAGCTTGGCGTGCAGCTAAATATCGAAAAGGCAGCGTTTGGGCGTTGCGTCAGCCATCCGCATGATCCAGGTTTAGTTGTTCATTTCAATTGCTTTATTTGAGTTTCACTCAATTGGCCGCATAGTGTGAAAGGGCCCAAATCTCAAAAAAACCTATTTAAAGGTTGAAGGGGCTCATTTTGTCATCTTCCCTACTAGGTGCAACCATGGCACGAACAAAACAAATGGCTAGGATTGCATATCCAGAGGGGCCGGATGGCCAACGACTCAAAAGTACAGCAACAGAAGCTGGAACTTCACAAGCTCAAGGTGAAGTCCACACAGAAGAAGCTGGAGCTTCAAATCAACATGGCCAATCCTCTACAGCAGCAAAAGAGAGACGGAAGCATCGTCTTGTTGTCTATTCATCGGACTCCAACGATTCTGATGGCAACAGGGAGGATGAGAGCGACCAGGGCAAAGAAACAAACAGCCAAAAGCAGCCGTCAGAAGGCTCTAAAGAGACACAAACGGATGAAGATGCCCCATGGGTTGGCGTCCAAATACAAACTTATCAGGCTCACATGTCTATTGGGGGTAAGACACTTCCTAAAGGGAGTGGACCTACACCATCACATCCGGTCGATAGTGAAGAGCACGAATCAGATGGAGAGTGGGTGGAATCCGATTATGAGGTGTTGGAAGTGCCTGTGCAGAAAAAAAAGAGAAAGAGCATTGTCTACAAGAAGAGGAAGCAAGCTGCCCCGACTCGTGCCAAAAATGCACCTCCACGTTGACCTCAGAAGGTACGAAAGCGCATCCATGCTTTTGCGGAGATTCGACACTATCAAAAGAGCACCAAGCTCTTGATTCGGAGGGCCCCTTTTGCAAGGCTATGCAGGGAGGTTTTGCAATTGTACAACACTCAGTTTCGGATGGGCGCCGTGGCCATAGAGGCAGTCCAAGAGGCAGCAGAGCAATATTTAACTGGCATATTTGAGGATTCTAACCTCTGTGCCATCCATGCAAAGCGTGTAACCATTATGCCCAAGGATATGCAGCTTGCTCGCCGTTTGCGCCATGAGGAGTAGCTTGTAATTACGCATCAACCTTTTTGTATTTACGGAACTCCAAGATTGGGAAGAATTTGAATACAAGCGTCTTTTGATTCTATATCCCACTCTGTGCATTGTATTGGGAAGAATTTGAATATAAGCGTCTTTTATTGTATACCCCAGTGCGCATTGTATTGTTTTAATTCTGTACCATGCAATGTAGCAATGGTTCAAGTTTTGTCTACCTTCTACTGTATGTTGCCTACGTTTAGCACCTTGGCTAAGTGGGGCATGCACTTCCTGATGTATCCATGCTATATGACTCACTATTGCATGGCAAAAACATCTACAAAGTGTTCAAAATGGCTTGGAATGCCCCCAAGTTGGCTGCCACAAGGGCGCGCATTTGGGGCTTCCAGAGGCCTATGGATGGACGTAATGCGCGCCCTTGTGGCAGCCTCTCCTAGTGCTTTGCTGACACTCTCCAGTGGTTTCCAGACAATTTTGACAAGCAATAAGTATGTCTTGTTTGCTTCAATGCTTTAATTAGCATAGATGCTGCTGGAATTCATCCCCCCTTAGTCCATGTCAGTCCTAAACTCCAGAAAGGGCTTAGATATTGCCACAAAGTTTACTCTTGTGGTTTGTTAATACAACTTTAGGTATCTGGGGCAAGATGGGCTTAAGGTTACCTGGGTATCCATGTCTTCCTATTTTGCAGCTGGGTATTATTGTCTTCTCACTCTGTTTTGTAACTGGATATGCTCCTATCCTCCAAGAAGGGTTTAGATATTGCCACAATTTTGTGGTTTGTTAATACATCTTTAGGTATCTGGGGCAAGATGGGCTTAAGGTTACTTGGGTATCCATGTGTTTCTCTTTTGCAACTGGGTATTAATGCCTTGTCACTCTATTTTGTACTTGGGTATGCTCTTAGATGTGTCCAATTTCATCTGCCACAAGGGTGCGCATTTGCACACTTCATCTTCTGATGGAAAGCCCTAATGCGCGCCCTTGTGGCAGCATTGTTTAGGGACTTCCAAGCCCTTTACTTGGCACATACATAACTTTGGAAGCCTAGATATAACAAAGTATACATTTTTTAAATTTTAATGCCTGCCAAACCCTTTAGTAGTCATAGAAAAAATTATGGTGCTTCTCATACACAATGGAAGCCCAACATATAAGAAATTCAAAACCTTGCAAGAAAGAGAGTCATAGACAGCAAAAAGTAGTTTCATTAAAGAAATCAATGCTTTACATGATATCCAGCTTTTGCTTTAGGATCTTTCTAATTACAATTTTCTGGCGCTTGGCCTTTTGGGGTGGCTCCCTATTAAGTAAAGTGGTTGTGATTTCTTGGGTGTCATTAACCCCTACAGCTTGGTTCATGCTGACATGGGCAATAAGGCGCCCGCGAAAGTTTACACCGAAAGTGGATATTGCAAAATCTTTCTTTACAAGCACTACAAGGTTGGCCGTTTGGGCAAGTGTTGTTAAACACAACGCCTTGGAGAGTGAACGGAGAGCAAAAATGTTGTAGCGACCATTGGGAGAGTAGTCGGCATGGAAAAACACCACGACACCAGTGGAAAGTGTGTCGAGGTAGTGAGCAAGTTCCGCTTGAGGTCCGAACGGCATCCTCCTCCCCCCTAACCGTTGCGCCCAGGCGTCAACCTCCAGAACATCATGCAGAACATAGGTTTTCTGAGATATGGCACAGAATTATGATATAACATTAACAAAATCATTTGTAACAATCAAATGTAAGTGAGCATCTATACCTCTTGTCTACGATCCTCCTCATCGGCATCCGGCTGCAAGTAAAGATCCACGCTTGACTTCCCCTTTGGATCAAGCAAAACAGGTGTTGCAGCAGGTGGTGGTGAATCCACTCTTGCGCGTTTAGCCAAACACATGGCTTGCACGGCCACAAACTCCTCCTCAGAGACCTTGGCCTGCTCGGCCGCTGCCACCCCGGCTTGTGCGATCGCCACTGTGTCCGCCAAAGTATTCCCCATGGGCAGTAGGAGATCATCATCATGGGAGGTGGTGGTATCAAGCTCAAACTTTCCATGGGCATCGAGGATGGTGAAACACTCATCCATGCGAAGCTCAAAGGATTTCTCTAGATCGTGCATAAACACAAACTCCTCCCCACCCACCACAATGGAGGAGAAGCGGGTAATCTCTACCTCAGGGATGGCATCCCGAGTGGTGGTTCCTTCTGGCGGTCCCGAGGATGAACCGTGAATGGAGAGGCCTCCAAGAGGCCTTGAATCCCTACAGGGTAGGTCAAGGCAAGCGTCCTCTCCTCTGCGGATGAGTCAATGGCCGCGGGCTTGGGGTCCTTCACATCAGCCAATACCCCGCCGATCTGCAAGTGAGGTAGCACTACGTCAAGGCCTGCTGGGCACTCGTGGAGGAGGAAGATCATTATGGCCTGAACAGAGAAAAAAGTGTTTCCGATCCTTCCCTTACGCATTGCTCGCACATCATCAGCTTCAAGCCGCACATATTGTCCGGCGGGTTGTGCTATGGTGGCAAAGCGTGCAAGCCACTGATGAAATGGCCTGTCCCCTTGGTAGATGTGGTGGAGAAGGCCTTCAAGGACCCATTTCCCTGGTCGGTTTGGTAACTCAACAATGAATCTCCCTATGCACGTGGAAATGTATGAAGTAATGTGCTCAAGAGATTGAGAGTGGAGGGTCAAGGTGGTTTCCAAATTGGGTTGGGTTGTGAAAAATGCTTGAAGCTCAGGGCGATTTGCATGCCCAACCTCAGTAAGGAATGCATCTAAAGCACTAGTAGCAGCCATGTCTTCTCTTTGCGTGATTGGGTATGCTAGGTCTCTCTGCAATGCTGGGATGAAAATGGTGAAATGAGGAGGTGGTCCTCCTTATATAGACATATTCTATCTCGAAAAAAATAAAAAATATGGATTTAAAAAATAAATTTACACCACCTTAAAACTCAAGTACAAAATCAAGTACAACACCTTAAAACTTTTCAAAATCTTTAATAAAAATATCCAATATATAAAAGATTAAAGTTACAAGCCAATTCACTTAGACAAGATGATTTCGTCTGTAGCCCAATCTTTGTAAACAAGCATAGTGGCCTCCATCCGCCTTCCAATCTATACAACCAAAAATGGGCAATCAAAATACAAAAACCCACAGAAAATAAGAAAAGGTAGCTAAGGAATCACAAAGTAGACCTTGCGTTGTTCTAGTTTGAAACTTGCATTACCGACATCCTCGAATCCCATTATGACAAAGTGTTCCCGAAGATTGGCAAGAGTCCAATGCGGATTCACTGCAACCACCTCCACCTCGTTATTGGGCATGCGGACACGAATTTCAAAGGATTGAATCTCTTTGGCTGTCAGCTGCAAGGGTATCCATTTTCCACGTTTGTGCATCCACCTCTCATAGCTAAACCGTGCATACAAGGTGCACCTTGGCAAAGCTGTGTGGGGGACACATTGCACTTATAACGGTCACCATCATGCAAACCGTCAACATAGCCCCAATTGACACCTAGAATGGTGTCCATTGCATCTATGTCAACTTCTTTGCAAACAAACATTGTTGGTGTTTCTACAATCGGTAGAGAGCGGAATGCATGCACAAACAAATGAATGGGACAATGCCAACTGAGACCCACCAATCTGGTTGCCTTACCAAACTTTAGGGACCCTTGGAAATCTTGCAGCACCTTGCGCTTGAAAGAAAGCAAAGCCCAATGGTCTGGAGTTGGACATTCTGCACTCTGCAATGAGGGTGTCTCCACGGCTTCTAACCTACCATAGCTTTGGCTTGACTTCGGCACCATACTTGTGGGAGTACATGAATATTCGCTGCTCGATAAGTTTTTTCGATGAAACATTAGGAAACATAAGCTCCCCAATGTGAGCATGCACAACCATGAACGTGCCTGAGAGGCACTCAAGCGGCTGCTCCTCAACTAAGCTGGATGGAAAAACATCTTTACAAATGTCCTTAGTTAAACATAATGATCACATAAACGTAAACATGACATATGCATGGGATAGCTAAACCATGAAAACTTACAATGAGGTGCAAATTGAGTAGAAGCTCTCTTGAGGTGGAGCTCAGCGGCACAGTAGACGTGTTGCACGATGGCCACCATTACGGACTTTGTTTCTTTGAATGTCAATAGCCGGCCCTTCCAATGACGTTCCAATACGCCTCGACACCGTATGCGATGAGGTCCAGCACGTGACGGTTGCATGTAGATCCATGCACCCTTCTTGAACACTTGTGGGATCCATACCCCCTCTGAGTCTTTTGTGTTGTGCAACACAATCTCCTCTATCTCTGGTTTGGGTCGTCTATGCGTGGACATGCTTGGGAAGTTGGGCTTAGGAAGGGATTTGAAAGAGTTGAGTACTGTGGAGAGAGAATGAGGAGCTGAGGGGAGGGTGAGGTGAGCTGCCTATGGTGGCTATGGTGGCTTTGACAATGGAGATAGAGAAAGAGAGGAGTGAGAGGTAGAGAGGTAGAGAGGATAGTGGAGTTGTGGGCTATGGAGTGTGGGACTATAGAGGGTTGATGGAGGTGTGAGAGAAGGGGGGGCTATGGAGAGAGAGGAAGAGAGTGGTGGAAAGCTTTTGGCTATGGCTGCCTTTACTGTAGAGAGAGAATGGGAGGAGGGAGAAGAGGGAGAGTGTGGGAGAGAAAAGTAATGAGGGAGAGAGAGAAAAGTTGATTTTGGGAGGAAAAATTGACTTTTTTAAGTTAGTTTATGTTTTGGGATAGTTTTGGAGGCAAATGGGTCAACTTTGGAACTTTTAAAAAAATTTCAATTTTTTGGGTTTTTAAGCATGCGCGTTTTTTTTGGGGGGGTCCCTCCCTCTTTTATGACACCTCTCTCCCCCTATTTACTCCCCCCCCCCCCCCAGCCTACCTCCCACCTCTCTCTAAGAACCAAGCATTGAAGAGGGAGACAATTAGGCTGCACCCCTACCATTCCTCCCCCTCTAGGTGGTATCCCAAGAGCCTTCTCATTGGTTCTCCCTTAAGCCTTCACTAATCAAAAAGGCCCAAGGAGAGTCCATATTTTTCCTAATGATCTAGTCAAAATTCTTTGAAAAATGATGTGGCAAGAGAATCAAATAGTCTTGAATTACATTGAGGCAACACCAAACTCATCCATATCGATATATGCACTTCCCATGAAGGATGATGAGCTAGCCAAGTTCTATCTAGCTCTTTATCCCATTTATAATGAACCTAGTGATCAACTGCGTTACATTAAAATTGTAGATTAGAGTAGGAGATGGTATGAACAAGGCAAGGCATTATGGGTTGCATAGAAGTCAGTGTTGAATGACACTAAATAGAAGAGCAGAGTGTCATGGCTGAATTGCATAGAAGTTAGTGTTGAATGACACTAAATAGAAGAGCAGAGTGTCATGGCTGAAAGACAAGTTGATCAACCTATGGGACATGATGATCCAATGGTAAGCCCATATCAATCTCCTGATTAAGTGCACAAATGAGTTGCTTCAACCATCAATGGTGGCATCCAAGATTCTTGAAAAGGAACTTGCCAATAAAGCCAGCTCCAAAACCCAATTCAAAGAAATGGTTGAGATCTTGTTCGAAGCCAATATCAAAGCTAATTACCCACACCAAATTGGATGGATCCACATCACATCCATATGTCACAAGCTAGCAAGGGTACGGCTCAGTAAAGGAAAGAAAAATTTATATGATCATGATACAAAGACCTAGCATGCTCTCATTCCCTATGAAGTTGAGATGTTTACAAAGAAGGGAGAAATTGGAGTAGGAGTCCATACATAGGATCATTTAGAAGGAGAATATTGCTACCTCCAATGTCCCTCATGGTCAAGTTCGGCTTGAATATCTTTAGCCACGACGCCAACAAGCACCCAAGACTGAACTCAAGAAAGTTCTAGATAAATGAAGGGCTAAGGACAAGCACTAAAATCACACCAATAGTCTAAAATTTTGAAAACTCACCAAAATTCAAGAAAGGGAAGGAGGATGTAGATAGTGGGAACCTACCCTTGGAAGCGACTTCTACAAAGAGGAGTTACCCATAGTATCAATAATTATTAATCGATAATTATTCAATCGGAGGCAACCAGACGGTGCCTATAAATAGGATTCACTACTTTCATTTTGGGGATCTATCTAGCTAGCTTTTTTTCAGTTGGTCTTTGGCAAAGCTTGATTGTATCATTCATGAATCAATGGAACTCTTATATTGTCTTGTAATTAGGCACTTAGTGGAACATCAATTGTAATTATGAACTCATAAATATGAATATCTAACTTTCAATTGTCTCAATTCCTGTTATCTGAATCTATTCTTTCAGTTAAGTTGAGTTGTATGTTTGACTTTACCATCTGATTATTTGAAGTCTGATTTTATTCATTCCAATTTGATCTGATATCTGACATCTGACTCTGAAGTTTTAAACACAAAATAATTGTCAGGTGACCAACTCATTGTGTAAAAGCTTTTGCGTAAATTTTGAGCTGGTAATAAGGGAAACGAATGAATTATGAGATAGAAAAATGGTGGTTTGAAGACTTATCTATACTAAGGATAATGGGGGAGGGAATTTTGGCTCCCCCCTACCACATGGCTCGACTTCCTACTTCCGGCATGTGTGTTTTGCAGCCCGGAAACTCCGTGAGTGTGCTCAAAGCAAGAAAGAGAGAGAGAGAGAGAGAGAGAGAGAGAGAGAGAGAGAGAGAGAGAGAGAGAGAGAGAGAGAGAGAGTGGCTACTACAAGTCTGTGTGCCTCTCGCACGTGGGGCGTGTCAAGCAGCGTGATGAGGACTTGCGGCCGCCCACCTTATCGCACGTGGAAGGGGAATCGAGAGAGAGAGAGAGAGAGAGAGAGAGAGAGAGAGAGAGAGAGAGAGAGAGAGAGAGAGAGAGAGAGAGAGAGAGAGAGAGAGAGAGAGAGAAAATGCTCTGTCAGTGCAAGTGTACTGTGTACTCACTGTAGAGAGAGAGAGAGAGAGAATGATGTCAGCGCTACAAATTGGGGGGGGAGAGAGAGAGAGAGAGAGAAGATGCTGTCAGCGCTACAGATTGGGGGGGGGGGAGAGAGAGAGCACTCACAACAGTGTTCAGGAAAAAATTATTTTTCCAAACATACAAAACGCCTTTCCTTGAATTTGCCAAGAGGAAAATTTGCAACATACTTTGGGGGAGAGAGAGAGAGCACTCACAACAGTGTTTGGGAAAAAATCATTTTTCCAAACATACAAAATTCCTTTCCTTGAATTTGCCAAGAGGTTACTTTAGGTTTTTACACTATTTTTCTCTATTTTGGGGCGAAATTTCTCCTTTTTGCCTTGCGTTCAACCGGCATTTTGGAAATTGAAAACGGCACGATATTAAGCTGAAACACATTTTTCTCGAACACTGACTCCCAGTCTCAGTCTCATGTGGAGAGGAGGGAGATGAAATGAAATGAAATGAATTGTTACATTAAACGTCTTCAAAGGGCCAAGGTCTATGAGACCGAACTCATACAATCTTGGTGGATCTAATAGAATATTTGATTACAAAATAAAAATGAAGTAAACTGAAAAACCAAAATCATTATCATCATCATCGTGAATGCCCAAGGATGCACTGCATCGGGCAAGGGGAAAAGGAGAAATTCCACCCCAAAATAGAGAAAAATTGTAACTGGTTGGGACAATCGTGCGGCCTCATGCTCGGGCAGTGTTTGGGAAAAATGTGTCTCAGCTTAATATTGTGTCGTTTTTAATTTCCAAAATGCCGGTTGAGCGCAAGGGGAAAAGGAGAAATCTTGCCCCAAAATAGAGAAAAATAGTGTAGAAACCTAAAAAAGTAACCTAATTTTCTAAATTTTCCTCTTGGCAAATTCAAAGAAAGGCATTTTGTATGCTTGGAAAAAAATGCATGTTGGGGAAAAGGAGAAATTCTACCCCAAAATAGAGAAAAATAACCTAGTTTTTGGAATTTCCTCTTTGCA
Source organism: Adiantum capillus-veneris (assembly GCF_014529385.1). Taxonomy (NCBI): domain Eukaryota; kingdom Viridiplantae; phylum Streptophyta; class Polypodiopsida; order Polypodiales; family Pteridaceae; genus Adiantum; species Adiantum capillus-veneris. The sequence continues at coordinate 92,722,260 of NC_140936.1, forward strand.
AATTCAAGAAAAGGAAATTTTTATCAGTTTTGGGGAAAAATGTATCTTAGTATCTCGTGTTGTTTTCGATTCCTAAAATGCATGTTGAGGGCAAGGGAAAAAGGAGAAATTCCACCCCAAAATAGCAAAAAATAACCTAATTTTTAAAATTTCCTCTTCGCAAATTCAAGAAAAGGAATTTTGTATGTTTGGGAAGATGGTTTTTCTCGAACACTAGGCCCGGGCAAGGGGAAAAGGAGAAATTCCACCCCAAATTAGAGAGAAATAGTGTAAAGATCGATTTGAGAATATTAATAACCTGTTTTTAAAAATTTCCTCTTCGCAAATTCAAGAAAGGGAATTTTGTATGTTTGGGAAAATAGTTTGGTTTTTCTCGAACACTAGGCCCGAGCAAGGGGAAAAGGAGAAATTCCACCCCAAAATAGAGAAAAATAGTATAAAAATTTGAGAAAATAACCTGATTTTTTAAAATTTCCTCTTTGCAAATTCAAGAAAGTAAATTTTGTATGTTTGGGAAAATAGTTTTTTTCGAACATTGGGCCCGGGTTGCTGGGGTCAAATTCAAGAAAGGGAATTTTGTATTAGTGTTTGGGAAAAATGTGTCTCAGCTTAATAGCGTGTTGTTTTCGATTCCAAAAATGCATGTTGAGGGCAAGGGGAAAAGGAGAAATTCCACCCCAAAATAGAGAAAAATAACCTAATTTTTAAAATTTCCTCTTCGTGCAAATTCAAGAAAGGGAATTTTGTATGTTTGGAAAAATAATTTTTCTCGAACACTGGTCCGGGCAAGGGGAAAAGGAGAAATTCCACCCCAGAATAGAGAAAAATACTGTAAAATTTTGAGAAAATAACCTGATTTTTTTAAATTTCCTCTTCGCAAATTCAAGAAAGGGAATTTTGTATGTTTGGGAAAACAGTTTTTTCCGAACATTGGGCCCAGGCTATTGGGGTCAAATTCAAGAAAGAGAATTTTGTATCAGTGTTTGGGGAAAATGTGTCTCAGCTTAATATCGTGTTGTTTTTTATTCCAAAAATGCACGTTGAGGGCAAGGGGAAAAGGAGAAGTTCTACCCCAATAGAGAGAAAAATAACATAATTTTTAAAATTTCCTCTTCGCAAATTCAAGAAAGGGAATTTTGTATGTTTGGAAAAATATTTTTTCTCGAACACTGGGCCCGGGCAAGGGGAAAGGGAGAAATTCCCCCCCAAAATAGAGAAAAATAGTTTAAAAATTTGAGAAAATAACTTGATTTTTTAAAATTTCCTCTTTGCAAATTCAAGAAAGGGAATTTTGTATGTTTGGGAAAATAGTTTTCTTCGCACATTGGGTCGGGGCTGTTGGGGTCAATCATCACAGTGCCGTAGTAGGTTGTGGGGATGCCACCTAGAGCATGGTGAACCAGGGTAGGCCAGCAACTCAACGACAATGAGCCAAGGTGCACGAACGAGAGAGAGAGAGAGAGAGAGAGAGAGAGAGAGAGAGAGAGAGAGAGAGAGAGAGAGAGAGAGAGAGAGATGTACAGGAGTGACCAGGGTTCAAGAAAAATCCATTTTCAAGAACATACAAAATGCCCTTTAGGATAGAAAAATTGCAAAATAACTGACAATTTTAATAGTTTACGCTATTTTTTTAAAATTTTTACGTGATTTTTTTCCTTATCTTCAGTGTTTGGGAAAAATGTTTCTCAGCTTAATATTGTGTCGATTTCAATTTCAAAAATGTCGGTTGAGAGCAAGGAGAAAGGGAGAACTTCCACTCCAAAATAGAGAAAAATAATAGTGCAATTTTTTTTAAAAAAAACATAATTTGTAAAAATTTTCTCTTGACAAATTCAAGGAAAGGAATTATGTATGTCTGGAAAAATGATTTTTCTCGAACACTACCCGGGATTGAGGGAGAGAGAATAGAATGTTATATTAATCTCTTTTGCACACACACACACACACACAGAGAGAGAGAGAGAGAGAGAGAGAGAGATATGAAACCACGTGATAGGAGATGTCATCGATATGATTATTATATGTCATCAATTAAATCTTTCATTATTCTATGTGAGTCTTGGTCTTTATATAACATTATTTTACATATTTTCTTATGTGAACAATATCCTTGTCCTTGAGTCCAAATAGAGTTTATATCATGAGCATACAAACACTTATAAATGTGTAGAGAAACAAAAAAAAAAATTGTGAAGAAAAGGTCAAGATGCCAAACAAAACTTCGATGATGGATTATTGTTGCACTAAGGACACACATCACATCATGTATGCAAATCCAGCACTAGTGCGGCCATTTGCTATGGTATTTTCTCTTTGATTAATCTTATACTGTTATGAGGTCCACTGGAAGAATAAGGATAAGTAGCTAACAAGATGCTCTTTGCTTACAAATGGCATGCCCTTCTATGCTGTAGAAATCATAACTTGTGGGGGGCCCTTCTCTCCACCAGGTGGAAAAGGAAAAAGGGGGGGGGGGTGGGGGGGGTTGGGGGGGGGGGGGGGGGGGGGGGGGGGGGGGGGGGTTAAAGGCACCTGAAAGGGTGCCGTATCGTAGGCTTGTAACCTAGTGGCTAAGATTGAGCTTTATTCTCTCTACGTGATGAGGTCAAATCCTTCCCATTAAGAATCGTTGTTTTAAATCGTGAGTGCATTGATATGTTAATTGGAGATGGTAAAGCATCTTGTAATGAAAAGTGAAAGTAAACCATTTCAGTTCAATAAAAGACTACAAATCATGCAATTTAATTGTCTCTACTTAGTTCAATAGCAACTAGTTAAAAGACTACAAATCATGCAATTGTCTCTACTTAGCTCCCTCCCTCCCTCCCTCCCTCTCTCTCTCACGCGCACACACATGGATTCGTCCGCTGTTGAAGACCAAGCCTGGCTCAGAATAATGGAGGTGACGACTCTCTGCCTTCTGCCCATGGCTCTGAAGGCGGCGCTGGAGCTCGACGTGCCCAACATAATTGCCCAGCACTGCGGGCCGAGCGGCATGCTGTCGCCAGAACAAATAGCGCAGCACTTTCCCTCCTACCATCCTCGTCCCACCACCAACGTCTCATCAACCCCGCCCCTCGCTGCATCATCCCGACCAAACCGCCGCCACCTCCTGCACTCGTTTCAAGCCTGCCCGCTTCCTTTACGGCTCCTCGCACCACCACGGCATTTTTTTCCTCCTCCTTGTCAACACCTCCAAGCCCCGGACGGCTCTCTTGCCGTCACCACCCGGTAGTTGTTCAATCCTTCTTCCACTTGCATGAGGCTGTCCTCGATGGCTCTCTCCCCTTCAAAAATGCCCATGGCATGCCTTGCTTTACTTACTCCCAACAGGACACACGGTTTGATGCACTTTTCAACCACGGCATGGCTGGCCATAGCAAGCTTTTCATGGAAGCTTTGCTTAAGACATACCACGGCTTTGAAAACACGAGAAGCCTAGTGGAGTCGGCGGTGGGAATGGTGCTTCCTTGAGCATGATTGTGGCTCAGTATCCTAGTATCAAAGGCATCAACTTTGACCTGCATCATGTTGTTGAAGCAACACCCAACTATCCAGGTAAACCAAACACGAGAAGATTTAGAAATTTTCTCATGTAGGAAAACGGAGTCTTTTGCAGTGTTTTTCATACGATGCATAACATCATGAGTTGCTGCTCGAGAGGCACCACATACCTAGCTAGGTACGATTGGGGGCAGGGGACCACCGCCCCCCCCCCATCGGGCCGGCGGTCCCCTGCCCCCAATCATACCTAGCTAGGTATGCAGTGCCTCCCTCACAGAAGCTCATGATGTTGAGGTAAGTCACAATGTGGGAATTATTGTGAGAATTTGTCCAAAACTTCTTGTGAAAGAATCGGTGAGTGGTTTGTCATGTAATATCCGATGATGTTTTATCATTTTAACATAGCTCTCAGACATTGCTAGAAAACCTCTTTTCAATGTTGTTTTTCAGAGCAAGGTAATCAAATAGTCAAGATATATTAAAAAATCTAAGATATTTATCATGATACTTAAAATGCCCAAAACTTTTCCTTGAAAATTAAGGTTCAATAAAATCATCATTAAAAAATCTGCAATACAAGCTAGGAAGATACAATTAAATATATTGTAGTGCTCACATATTACTACCTTTTTGGCATGTTTTGAACGGCTTTTTGGCTTTTAAAAGAAGACTTAGAGGAGAACAGAGATAGGCAAAGATTTGAAGTTTTATTACTTAATTTGAATAGTGACTGCACTATTATTATTATTTTATTACTTTGAATTCTTCTTTTGTTTAGTTTGTCATTGGGTCTTCTCATTTGATGGCCTTAAATGACTTTATTATTTTCTCATTCATTATTTGAGAAAAGTTTTTTTTTTTTCATTTTAGTATTTTAGAACGCTTAGATGGACCGTCAGCTTGTTTTTTTTGATAAATGGATCACTTCATTTAGCTAATGGCCTCGTGAATTCCTTTCAACCATTTGCTTTAAATTTTGTTTTTTTAAGATTGTAAAAGGTCCCCTCATGACTATGTGTGTGTGTGTGTGTGTGTGTGTGTGTGTGTGTGTGTGTGTGTGTGTGTGAGAGAGAGAGAGAGAGAGAGAGAGAGAGCTAGCTGGAGAGTAGTTGGGTGAGTTGATATGTATTTTTCTGTTAAAGTACCATCCATCTCATGTGTCCACAAATGTGTACAAACTATTTTATGTAGGTGTGGAACATGTGGGAGGCGACATGTTTATCGAGATTCCACGTGCTGACACCATCTTCATGAAGGTTTGACAAAATCTTTTACCTTGATGCCATCAGTTATCATAAAAAATAAGTCTATCCACTAAATAACTAGACTCAATTATATGAACAATTTGTAAGTTTACAAAAAAAAAATGTATTGGAAAAAACGTATTCTTACATTCGACACAAAAAACTAGAAATTCTTTTGTGGCAAGAAAATTATAAAAAGAACAATCAGAAATCTACAATATGTGCAAATGATAGAAGTCTAAAGAATATTAGCTTATTCACAATCAAGAAAGCTTTGCAAAACCAAGATTTTGTGTACATTATAGGTATATTTTGTGTGACAAAAAATACAAGATTTTCACTAAAAAATATCACAAATTAATTTTTCCAATATGGAGTGGGATAATAGGGTTAAGTAGATAAATGGCTTGACTTGCAAATTTTGTAATGTATTTTTGAGTAGATAATTTACTCACTTTATATTGTATTATATTAGAATTGCATTTGTACATTATACCTCAAGCTAACTGGATTATGTTTGTGTTTTTGAGCTCAGTATATCTTGCATGATTGGAGTGATGACCTTTGCTTAAAGATTTTAGGAAATTGCTATAAAGCGCTTCCAAAGAAAGGGAAAGTAATTGTGGTAGATTCCATCCTACCAACTCAAGTGGAACATGAGCTTCCTGCGAGAATGAGGTATCAGATGGACCTACTCATGTTTTCTTACACTGAAGGTGGAAAAGAGCACACAAAAGAAGAGCTGGAGCGCCTTGCAAAAGGTAGTAGTTTTGATAGAATGCAATTTATATGCAACCTGCATGGTTTAAGTGTTGTGGAATTTCACAAAGATATTAATTAATTGAGAAAGAGGTTGTATTAGAAACCTTCATACCTCCACAAAGCAGCATATCTCCATTCAATCCTTAGCACACCAATATGGAAAAACCTTGCAGACATACATGTTCTTAGCCAAGCACCACTATGTGTATCCTTGCACATGGGGACATAAAGGCAATACTAGCAATTTTCTGCCTAGTATTATCGTTCTAGTGTAATTTTTTGCTACAAGCTTGCATGATTACTTCATAAAAATAACCATTCTCAAGCTAGAAAATATCCTATTGTACATCGATCAATTTTTCAACAGTTTGGTTCTTCTAATTTCATTTTACACCAGCTAATTGTTATGTAATTATCAAATAAATACAAATCTTCGTTGGAGACTTTGAGCTTTATGTATGTTTATATATAATTTTGGTAAAATGTATAACTTGTATTAACAAACATCATTTTCTTAAGGAATATTTATTAATATTCTTGGTACTAGCTGTCATTTTTCATAATTATTAAACAAAATTTCATGCCAAATTGATTTAGAGTAGCATGTGATGCAAGATGAAGAAAGAGTAAATATTGAATGAAGTCCGTCTATGTAGAGAATGTAGATCTCTACAAAAGTAAGTATAGACAATGTGCATACTAGAAAATAAACACGCTATAGAAAATAACGTGGTTGATCAGCAAGGGAAAAGAACCATGGGAAAAAGTTCCCCTGCATAAGCTCATATAGAATAGCAGTTAATAGCAAGATATCTAATAAAAATCCCCCCTCGGTGATAGCATAGTAGGGTGTGTCGTGATTGGGCCATGGTAGGGTAGTTTAAATCTTAATTTGCAAAACCTTCAAGCTTGGGTGGGTTGAGGTAGAGCCTTTCTAATGATATCTACTGCCATATTGTCCTAATTAGATAGCATTCAGACTAAATGACATATCTTGTTGTTGCAAGCCACTTTTACAAATAATGATAGTCTGCCTCCATATCTTGTTGTAAGCTGCTTTACAAACAATGATAGTTTGCAAGTATGAAAACTAGATTGTGTAGTGTTGTATAAATAGCAAACTTACTCTTTGTAGAGGTAATTGTAGCACCTTCTTGAGATATCATAAGATCATGCAATAGTCTATGCGTGTAAATGCAATCCACAACTAAAGTGAAAGCTTATACATGCACCCAATCTCACATATAGATGTAGCCATGGTGGGTTGTTTCTTGCTAGTGAAAAAACACAAGCATCACCCATAGCTGAATGTCATGTGTTGTGAAAATCGTTGCAAGAATTACTCTTAAGAGGTCTCCCCCCCCCCACCCCCCCCCCCCCCCCCCCCCCCCCCCCCCCCCCCCCCCCCCCCCCCCCCCCCCCCCCCCCCCCCCCCTACCCTAGAAAGAACACTCCACAACCCAAAGGATCTTTAGCATACAATGTAATCATCTTTATTGCTTTCCAATGCTACTTATTGAAGTGTATAAATTTTCTTATGCCTAGAACCACACACTAAATGCCTAAGCATGTGGTTATTGCAAATTAAATAAGGGACCCAATCAAGTGGAGGGTGAATATATGTGTACACCCCTTTACAAGAATGTGTGTGTGTGTGTGTGTATATATATATATATATATATATATAGAGAGAGAGAGAGAGAGAGAGAGAGAGAGAGGTGGAGGGCATAGATGACACATGAGAAACGACAAAAAAGAATCTTTGAATGTTAACATGTAGTGTTTGTAGGTAATGCCAAAATGGTGGTAGGAAAAAGGATTTTGGCTATTTTGCACCAGAAGTGGCTATAGAGATTATTGGATAAAATGGTGTTTCTTGAAGTACATTGCAGCTTGCAAGATTGTGCTCAACAAAGCTATAGTAGATATGTATGCTAAATACGGTGTTTTGTAGTGTTTTGGTTAATATGCATGCCGATATTATGGTGTTGTGTTCTTTGCAATGCTTGGTCAAGATATGAGCTAGATGTGGAGTTATTCGGGCAGCACATGAGGTTTGTTGGGTAGTCTCTTAGTAATTTGATCGCTTGAAGCACTATGATTGTGGTGAATGCTCACCATGGGAAGCTTTGAATCGAATCTGAAGGGAAGGTCTTTCTCCAATGCATTCCCTTATGCTTGCAATTTAAGACCATTAAAGGCCGCCCATTGTGAATGGTCGCTATAATGCTAAAAATAAAGTAAGTTGTTTTGAGGAACTAAAAGGGCTTATAAAAGAAAAAGCGAGGGGCAATTATGAGGGGGATGATGAGTAGAGCTTTTGGAGGAGATAGCGAGTTGAGACAAGGAGGAAAGTACTTTCAGGAGGAGAAATGTGGAAAGGCGAGCTGTAGAGGCATTGAGAGTGAGCATAGAATCTGAGTAAGCTATTGGGGAATCAAGAGCAAGAAGAGAAGCCAACAAACATGGTGTTGCCTGCAAGGTGAGAAGAAAAGAAGCAGTGAAAGTCAGTGAGCTCTGCAAGGGCCGACAAGCGGCATCTATGAGGAGCAAGCAAATACGAGTAGAGAAGCTTACATCAGCTGAGGGAGTGATATTTTTCTTTAAAGTCTTTAAACAATCTTTTGACCACTTTAAAGGTACAAAGTGTTCGTCATGTTAAGTCTCAGCACAACAAACAAACAAAAAAAAATCATTGGAGTAATTGCAAGGTTTACGCGGAATTTTGTATGAGGCAGAGCAAGGAAAGTCATAGAGGACCGGGCTGGTGCTTGCATAAAAAAGGAGATCAAGGCAAGATTAAGAGAAATTTTCCCTCCCTTGTGCTCTCTTGGCAAAGGTACCATTTCTCTCGCTTTCGTTCTTGGCTGAGCATAGAGGTAGCAAGAATTGTAACCCTAGTTCTAGTTAAATTTTGTATTCAAATCATACATTGTGAGCAATAAAAAGGTAAGTTTCAAAGCATTGTTTGCATCGATACACGATTATTAAAAAATTACAGAGGTTTAAAGGTCATGATGTTGCAAAGTTTTGTAACGTATCTTGTGTCCACAAATGTGTACTAACCATTTTATGTAGGTGTGGAACATGTGGGAGGCGACATGTTTATTGAGATTCCACGTGCTAATACCATCTTTATGAAGGTTTGACAAAATATTTTACATTGATGCCATCAAATATTTAAAAAAAAAACTATCCATTAAATAACTAGACTCAATTATATGAACGATTTGTAAGCTTACAAAAAAAAAAGGAAAAAAATTATTCTTACATTCAACACAAAAAACTAGAAATTCTTTCGTGGCAAGAAAATTATAAAAAGCACAATCACAAATCTACAATATGTGCAAGTGATAAAAGTTTGAAGAATATTAGCTTATTCACAATCAAGGAAGCTTGGAAAAATCAAGATTTTGTATACATTATATGTATATTTTGAGTAACAAAAAATACAAGATTTTCACTAAAAAATATCACAAATTAATTTGTCCAATATGGAGTGCGATAATAGGGTTAAGTAGATAAATGGCTTGACTTGCAAATTCTATAATGTATTTTTGAGCAATTAGTTGACTCACTTTATATTGTAATAGATTGGATTTGCATTTGTACATTATACCTCAAGCTAACTGGATTATGTTTGTGTTTTTTAGCTCAGTATATCTTGCACGATTGGAGTCACTACAAGAAATCACTTAAATTCCGGCGCCACATTACCGACGTCATTGGCGGGCGTCGGTATATGTGTGTGTATGCATGGAGGGAGATAAAGTTTTTAAAAACTTTCATTTTCAAATTTTTGACGCTTGTTTCGGCACCTGTTGCGACGTCAGCATGCATGCACTTTCCGACGCTTGCTCCGACAGCTATTCCGACGCCTAAGCCGACTTCTGTACTGACGGCACCTACAAAAAAAGAAACTGTGGGCTTTCTCTGCACATTTCTCTTCTTCTTGCACGTTTTCTCAAGCTCTCTTCTTCCTCATCTCTCAGAGATCTAGTGTGAAACAAGCTGTCGGAAGTGCTAATCTTGCTTGTGGGTTAGCTCATAACACTAAGGTGAGATTGTTTTCATGTTTACTTGTAGATTTAGAGTTTAGGGTTTAACTTTGTGTTTGTGTGTGCATTTTTGCAGGTTCCAGGACTTTTACAACAAATTTCATTGCTCAAATAGGACGAATGTGAGTGCTCGAACCTTTAAATGCATATTAAATTTATCTAATTTAATTTGTATATTAATAAAAGAAAATTTCATGCTTTACACTTTCAATGTTTTAAAAGAAATTATGGTTTGTGATGTGAAATTTTTATTTTAAATTATGAAAAAAAATTGTTTTGGTTTATGAAAAAAATCTTATTTTGAAGAAATTTTGTTTTGAATTATGTCGGTTTTTAAATTATGCAATTGATGGGGTTTATGTTTTAGGTTAAGTTTAGGTTATAAGTTAAGTTAGATTAAGTTAGGTTAGGTTATCTTAAACATTACGTTATGTTAAGTTAATCTACGTTAGGTTAGGTTATCTTATATGCTAGGTTAGATTAAGTTAAGCTACATTAGGTTAGGTTAAATTAAGCTACATTAAGTCAGGTTATCTTATACGTTAGGTTAGGTTAAGTTAATCTACGTTAGGTTAGGTTAGGTTAAGCTACATTAGGTTAGGTTAGGTTAAGCTACGTTCCACAATACGGCAAGCCATAGAGCTTACCCACATCACATATTAAAAACAACACAATGGCAATCCGTTCGTCAATACGGCAAGCCATAAAGGTTACCCACAACGCATATGCATTGTGAACAAGCTCTATGGCTTTCCGTATTGCCAATGGCTCGCCATTGTGTTGTTTATATGTCTACGAGCGATTTTTAAGTCCTAAAATAGCTAAGCGTCCCTGAAAATAACACCATGGCGAGCCGTTTGGAAATACGACAAGCCATAGAGCTTGCCCACAATGCATATGCATTGTGGCAAGCTCTATGGATTTACGTATTAGCAAACGGCTCGCCATTGTGTTTTCTATATGTCTGCAAGCGGTTTTCAAATCCTAAAATAGCTAAGCGGCCCTAAAAACAACACAATGGCAAGCCTTTTGGAAATACGGCAAGCCATAGATCTTTCTTACAATGCATATGCATTGTGGGCAAGCTTTATGGCTTGTCGTACTGCCAAACGACTCTCCATGGTGTTGTCTATATGTTTGTGAGCGATTTTCAAGCGCTAAAATTGCCTCGTGTACGTCCCTAAAAACAACACAATGGTGATCCATTTGGCAATAAGCCGAGCCATAAAGCTTGCCCACAAGGCATATGCATTGAGGGAAATCTCTATGGCTTTCCATATTACCAACAACTTGCCATTGTGTTGTTTTTATGTCCGCAAGCGATTTTCAAGCCCTAAAATATCTAAGCAGCCCTAAAAACAACACAATGGTAAGCTGTTTGGCTATATGACAAGCCATAGAGTTTCCCACAATGCATATGCATTGTGTGCAAGCTCTATGGTTTGCCCTATTGGCAAAAGGCTAGCCATTGTGTTGTCTATGTGTCCGCGAGAAATTTTCAAGCTTTAAAATTTTCTCGCGGCCCTAAAAACAACACAATGGAGATCGTTTGGCAAAATGGAAAGCGATAAAGCTTGCCCATAATGCATATGCATTGTGGGCAAGCTCTATGGCTTGCCGCATTGCCAACGGCTGACCATTGTGTTGTCTATATGTTTGCGAGCGATTTTCAAGCGCTGAAATTGCCTCGTGTCCCTAAAAACAACACAATGGCGATCCGTTTGGCAATATGGCAAGCCATAAAGCTTGTCCACAATGCATATGCATTGTGGGCAAGCTCTATGGCTTGCGATATTGCTAACGGCTCACCATTGTGTTGTCTGTATGCCTGCAAGCGGTTTTCAGGCCATAAAATCGCTTCGCAACCCTAAAAACAACACAATGGTGAGCTGTTTGCCAAATTGGCAAGCCATAGAGTTTGCTGACATCGCATATGCATTGTGAGCAAGCTGTATGGATTGCTGTTTTGCTAAAAGCCTCACCATTGTGTTATTTTTATGTTAGGTTAGGTTAGGTTTAGGTTATAGGTTAGGTTAAGGCTAGCGACAAATTAATAGTAGCAAACGAACTTCAAAGATGACTCGTGTACTTTTAAAAATGCAAATGGACTTTTTTTAGGTTAGGTTATAGGTTATAAGTTAGGTTAGGTTTAGGTTTTAAGTTAGGTTAGATTATAGGTTAGGTTAGAGCTAGCATCAAATTAATAGTAGAAAAAACGCAATTGGACTTCGAAGATGACTCGTGTACTTCTAAAAACGCAAACGGACTTCGGTTAGGTTAGGTTTAGGTTATAAGTTAGGTTACATTAAGTTATGTTAGGTTTATGTTATAAGTTAGGTTAGGTTAGAGCTAGCGCCAAATTAATAGTACAAAATATGCAATCAAAAGTGCACACAGATTTCAAGAACCTTAATATATAGTCATTTATCAATAAAGACGAGATTATTACCCTGTGGTCCTAATCTCTGTACACCTCTAGATCGAGGTGTGCAGGGATCGGGCCCTGGCTAGAGAATGTGAGGTTGTTAGAGATAGCAGCACATAGTTGAAAAAACACAATCGGACTTCAAAAGTGCACACAGACTTCAAGAACTTTAATATATAGTCATTGACAATTAAAGACGAGATTATTACCCTGTGGTCCTAATTTTTGTGCACCTCTAGACCGAGGTGTGCGGGGATCAGGCCTGGCTACAGAATGTGAGGTTGCAATGTATTATCATGTACTTAGTAGTGTGTAGTTATAACAACTAGAGTGTTTTAATTATTTGTTGGATCATTGTTAGATAAAGTATGGAGGATAGGATGGCATGTCCTTGTGCGCATTGCAAGCATCAGATGTCATATATAATAACCAATATCTAATTATCCTAAATGATTTTCTCATGTTAAACTGATCATTTAATATGGGGAAGTGCCAAGGGAGAAAAAGTTAGAATATTGGTTAAGCTAGCAGACCGGCCACAGTAGGGATCCAAAGGAGGGAAAATAGGGATCCAAAGGGGGGGCCATCTGCAAAAGAGCCATGTGCACCAATGGGCTAAAAAGACCCTAAGGTTCAGCCCATTAAGACTTCCAAAATGCTAAGGTTCCAAAATTCAAAGGTTGTGTCCAAAGGTCAACCCTAGGGGAATTGGATGCTTTGTGTGTGACCCAAAACGTCTTTACAAATCCCTACATAGGAGGGGGCGAGCCTTGGGAGTAGGGGATGAGAGAGAAAGTCACACACACACACACACAAGCTCCCTTTACACAAAGGGAATGAGGGACACATGTCAGCTCCCTAGCCCAGATGCCCACAAGGTGTACCCAATTCCTATTGGATGGCCTTGGAGGTGGACCAATGAGAATTAGGCTAGATTAATCTAGTTTAATTAATTATTTAAAAACACTTAATAAAAGAACCAATGAGAATTAAGTCCTCTAGAAGACTATTGGAAAGTCTCTCCAAGTGGTCCAATGAGCATTCAACAGCCCAATGGCTTGCCTGATTCCTATTGGCCAGGAGGCAAAGGGGTCCAATGAGAGTTTAGATGAATTATTAAATAACCTTAAGCTCTCACAAAAGGGGAAAGGGGGACACATGTCAGAAGGCTATCACTTATGCTGCTTAATTGTCATTGGCTAGCTCTAGGGAGGTCCAATCGGAGGACAGCAAGAGCAAATAGCAAGGGGATCGCCCAAGAGAGAGAGGCTGATTTTTGCAAGGCATTACCACACACACACTCACACACAGTCTATGTGTGAAGTAAAGAAGACTATCTCTTCCCAAGCTTTAATGGAGAGCTCATCACCTACTCCAAGCTTGTGATATAGAAGCCTACATCGACATACTCTTGGCATGTGGATGCAAATCCAACCAAGAGCCAAGCTTCAATGCATGCTCATCTCCTCTACCAAGATAATTACTAAGCTAAGCTATGCTAATATGAGTGATTATGTGAGGAGATGTACATCTGTCTCGTAAGATACTCCTTCTTCCTCTCAATCTACTCTCATACCCTGCTAGCTCTCACCATCTTCGAAGGTGTGTGAGGTCTTGGGTCTGAGACCGGGGATAATTGATGTTGTGTTTGCTAAGTGTTTTGTTTAGTGCATGAAGCTTTCATCTTCATTGCACTAGCTAGTCTTGAAGGAACACAAAGAACTGTATTGTACAATGTCTCTCTTGATGGGAGAAACCATAATACAAAGCCTTTTGGAGGGGGGACCGGCTCCATGCAAATCCGGTCCTCAACTGTTGTCAATCGCTTAATTTCTCTCTCTTTTGAAAGTATTGTTCATGCTATCTAACTAGGTGTTATGCTTTTTGTTGCTCTCTCCACCCAAGCACTCTTGTAATTCTCATTAGGAATCTATTCTAATGAAATGCCCATTATGTTCATGCTAATTTCCTCTACACATAAGTTTTTAGTTCATTAAATGTTACATTGGTATCAGAGCCCAAGGTTTCTCTTTTCTTGCTCAAGAAGGGAGGTCCTCAAGCTAGCTATAAATGGTTGGTATTATTAATTGCCTGTGAGTAAGTAGAATAGGGATTTTTTAGCCTTGCAGTGCGCCTGCCTTCGTGCAATTAACGGGGCATCACAGTAGAGAGCTATGGTCTTAATAGTGGATTCCTACGGGGCTTGCCTATGGCTTAACCACTATTGAGCTATTAGAAGTGTGACAGGAGCCGGTGCTGTTTTGGTGTTGAAAGACTCTCTCTTCTATTCCTTGCAATTAATGGTATTCAAGCCGCGGGTACAGTAGCTTGAGTGCTTTTTCTAAAGGGGTAAAGAGGAGTAGCAACTAGGGCTTGAAGTGCCAAAGTACACCTAAAAGTTGTTAGAATGGCTGACAATAGTAAAGAGAGTGAAATTAATGTTGATAACTTTGATTTTGCTAATGAGCAAGCTACTAATGATGCTCCGATGCTTGTTAAATATCTTGTTTCTAGGCTTCAACAAGCCATGGGCAATCCATCTCTTCAAAGTGAAGTGCAACGGAAGCTCCGTGCTCACGGGATTCTCCAAGCTCACCGCCGTGACGAGAGAACACCTAGGAAGCCTCCTTGTGAGACTCCCAAAAGAGGTCTCTCTCCGATTCGGGAAGAAGAAGAGAATCCATACGAAGGGCTCAAGAATTTACTTCTTGATGATGTATCTCCTTCCCAAAGGAGAACTCAAGAGCCTCCACCGAAGGAACGAGAAAGAAGTAAGTCTCCCGCCACCTCGGCGGAGATGGCTCCATGAAGACGGCGGGCTAAACGCTCTCCATCACCACCAAAGCGGAGAAGGCCATCTCACCCTTCTCCACATCATAATTCAAAGAGGGATGATAAAAAGCAAGAGAAGAAAAAGGCGAGAAAGAGGACACCCTATTCTCCATCTTCTTCATCCTCTTCCTCTTATGAAAGCGATGGTGAAGACGACGAAGATCAAGACAAGAAAAAGGCGAGAAAGAGGTCACCCTCTTCTCCACCTTCTTCAAATTCTTCACCTTCTGAAGAAAGTGATGGTGCAACCTTTGAACCATCAAACAGAAGAGGCCATAGGAAATCCTACGCCGCATGGAAGAGTTCGTCCAAGTTGAAGAAATTAAAAGAGGGAGGGAAGAGCATCTCTTTCCTTACCTATGATGGCACCTTTGGTGCTACGGACAAAGTCTTGGCCTTTATCCAACAGTTCGATGTGGTGTTTGGAGATGAGGGCTTCACGGAGTCCTCTAAGCTACGCCATGTAGCTATGCACTTTCAAAAGTCTGCCAGACAATGGTGATCTAGCCTACGAGCCAACGGTGAAGCTCCACGAACATGGAAAGCTTGGATGTGGTGTTTGGAGATGAGGGCTTCACGGAGTCCTCTAAGCTACGCCATGTAGCTATGCACTTTCAAAAGTCTGCCAGACAATGGTGGTCTAGCCTACGAGCCAACGGTGAAGCTCCACGAACATGGAAAGCTTTAAGAGCTTCCATTATGAAGTAGTTTTTGGCCACCAATGCCAAAGACAAAGTACTCACTGAATGGCGAATCTTAAAGATTTCTCCCTATGAATCCATCCACAAATATGTAGAAAAGTTTTGGGACCTACAACTCAAAGCCACTGTCTTCAAAAAGTTGGATTTTGGAGAGCAAAAGCAACTGTGCGGGCTTAACCGAAGAAATGGCTGAGTATGTCAACTCCCAAAGGCCACGTACTATATCGGCGGTAATACACCATACTATGGTGGCCTCTCGAATCAATTTCCAAACGGGGGCTAAAAGAAATAATAAGCCCACGGAAAACAAGGGTTTCAACGAGCCTAAGGGGAAGGACAATGTCCAAAAGTCTCCTAAGGGCAACTCCAACAAAGCTAAAGAGAAGGGAGTTTACAAAGGTAAAAACAAACTCTCTCCTGAAGAGCTTGAGTGTTATCGCAAGGATAACCGGTGTTTTAAGTGCGGCAAACAAGGGCATGCGTACCGCGCTTGTCCCCAAAAGAACAACCGCCAAGATCCTCCTAGAGCTTCCTTGGTTGAAATCCAAGAGGAGGAGACTCACCAAACTCACCACAAAGGATCTCCTCTATGCCATGCTTGGGGAAAGGTAAGAGAACATGATGCTATTATTCTCTTTGACCCTGGTTCTACTCACAATTTTATATCTATAGAGTTGGCCACCAAGCTAGGCATACAAGCCTACGAGATGGGAGATGTCCTACCCGCAGACAGTGCTTTCAAGGAGCAAGAAGCTTCAGTCACTCCCTTAATCGAGAAATTGAGGCTTCATGTTCAAAGCTATGTGGACAAAGAGGACTTCTTTATCTCTCCCCTCAAGCATGAGGATGTAATCCTAGGGGCACCATGGTTTGACCGCCTGGCTGTCAATGTTAAATTTCCTGAAAGGAGAATCTCCTTTAAGTTCAAGGAAAAAGACATGTATATAGATGCTAAGGAAATGGGTAACACTATCCCCATTGTACATACACCAGCTTTCACCAAGTCAATAAAGAGCTCTATTTCCGTGTACATGATTTTTGTTAAAGATTCTCAAAATGAACCTAATGCTTTAGCAAAAGAAAATAAAAGCAACCAAAAGGAATTAGAGTTATCCAATTTTCTCAAGGGGTTTCAAGATGTTTTTATTGACGACATCACTTGTGAGCTACCTCCTAAACGAGGTAGTGATGACCATGCAATTGAACTTCTTCGAGGAAGTTCACCGCCTAACAAACCTCCTTATAGAGTTTCTCAAGCTCAACAAGAGGAGATTATGCGGCAAGTGCATGAGTTAGTTGAGAAGGGCATGGTTAGGCCTAGCTCATCTCCATTTTTCTCACCTATGCTATTAGTGAAAAAGAAAGACGGCACATATCGTATGTGTGTCGACTATAGAGCACTAAATAGGATCACTATCAAGAATAGGTTTCCTGTTCCACGGGTAGAAGACCTATTTGATAAGCTACGAGGATCGATCTACTTCAGTAGGATTGATCTAAAAAGTGGCTATCATCAAATAAGGATAGTTGATCAAGATATTGTAAAGACCGCATTTCGCACCACATTTGGTCTTTATGAATACATTGTCATGCCTTTTGGCTTGACCAATGCACCGGCCACATTCAACCGCTTGATGGAGAATCTGTTCAGGCCTCATCGAACCTTCACTG
This sequence comes from Adiantum capillus-veneris, assembly GCF_014529385.1. Classification (NCBI taxonomy): domain Eukaryota; kingdom Viridiplantae; phylum Streptophyta; class Polypodiopsida; order Polypodiales; family Pteridaceae; genus Adiantum; species Adiantum capillus-veneris. The sequence goes on from NC_140936.1 coordinate 92,739,457, forward strand.
GAGTGTTGTTTGATGATATTATCATCTACTCTAATTCATTAGACGAACACAAGCAACACCTCCAGGTAATATTTCAAGTTTTAAGAGAGAATAAAATTTATGTTAATCGAAAGAAAAGTGAATTTTTCTTGCAAGAGATTCAGTATTTAGGTCACAGTATCTCTCAAGATGGCATCCAAATGGATCCATCCAAGTTAGAGGTAATAAAAGGATGGCCTAAACCAAGGAATCTTCATGAACTAAGAAGCTTTATAGGTATGTGTGCATACTATAGACGCTTCATAGAAAAGTTCTCACAAATTTCGGGACCATTACATGACCTAACAAAGAAAAGCGTTAGGTATACATGGTCTGCTAAGGAGAAAAATGCTTTCGAAAAGCTTAAAGAAAAGCTTATCTCTCAACATGTGCTTACACTACCGGATCTCTCAAAACCATTTGAGGTCCAATGTGATGCTTGCGGTGATTGCCTTGGAGCTGTTTTTCTCCAAGAAGGGCACGCCATAGGCTATGAGAGTCGAAGGCTTGACCCTGTTGAGCAAGCTCTAGGCATATATGAAAAGGAACTCCTTGCAGTTCTACATGCCTTAGACTCATGGAAGCACTATTTATTGGGGACTCCTTTCATTCTGCGAACGGATCACCAAAGTCTTAAGTAATTCATGACGCAGACCAAGATCTCCAACAAACAAATGAGGTGGAAAAATTTCCTTTCTCAATTTCATTTTCATATTGCTCACATTGCTGGCAAGAATAATCAAGTAGCTGATGCACTCTCAAGACGGCCGAGAGTGACTGCGGTTTCCATAGCAACTCACAGTGATCTATCTTCAATGATAGATGAGTATGCTATTGATCCCGATTTTAGAGATGTGATTTCAGCCCTTGGATTAGGGAAGAAAGAAGAACCATTTACTTTACAAGATGGTTATCTTCTCTATGGCAATAGACTATCCATTACTAACTCACTACGTGAGAAAGTAATGTATGAATCTCATGCTCCACCGTATGTGGGGCATAGAGGGATTCACTCTACCTTAAAGGGAATTGAAACATATTTCTATTGGTCTACCATGAAAGTGAACATACAAGAGTATGTTTCTAAATGTGTGGTATGCCAAAAGACAAAATTTGATAGAGGGAAGCAACTTTGATTGCTTCAACCCTTGCCAATCCCTAATTCACCATGGGAGAGCATATCCATGGATTTTATCTTTGGATTGCCTAAGTCTATCCATGGGAATATGGGAATATGGACGATAGTAGACAGTTTTAGTAAACAAGCTCATTTTACACCTGTCAAAAAGACTGTCAAAGCCCATCAAATGGCAACCCTCTTCATTTCACAAATTTTCAAGTACCATGGATTGCCAATGTCCATAGTGTCGGATAGAGATCCTAGAATGACCAGTAATTTCTAGAAGGGTCTCTTTGAGAATTTAGGGACAAGGCTAAACTTCTCTTTGGCCTATCATCCACAAACGGATGGCCAAAGTGAAATAGCTAACCTAACCATTCTCGATCTACTAAAAGCCTATGTAACGGAAATAGATCAAAGATCCCAATGGGAGAAGTAATTACCCTTAGTGGAGTATGCTTACAATAACAATGTACATACTTCCACGGGAAAAGCACCTTTCGAGGTAATTGAGGGGAGATCAAAAAGTACCTTGCTACTTAAGGTACATGGGAAGATCTTCGCTGCAGATGAGTATAGCCGAGACCTACAAGAATCTTTTCAAAAGATTAAGCATGCTATCTCTATCTCACAGCAAAGGAAAAAGGTTGCTGCTACTGACAGGCACAGAAGAGCCCAAACGTTTAAAGAAAATGATTGGGTCTTATTAAAGTTTCCCAAGGCTCGATTAAGGCACACAACGGGCAAGAATCCTACGGGACACCAAAAGTACTATGCTAAGCTAGCAAAAAGGTACTATGGTCCCTTCCAGATTCTTAGGCCAATCAATGAGATGGCCTATCAACTCAAGCTGCCCAATCATTGGCTCATACACAATGCTTTCCATGTGAGCATATTAAACCCTTACAAAGGAGAGCCACCTCAAGAACCAACTATTGAAGACCCACCAAAGATCGAGGACCAAGAGGAGGTGCTGCAGCCCAGTCCATTCTCCGACATGAAGACAAGGTACTAAGAGGTGGTAAGACTATCCGATGATATCTTATTACGTTTAAGAATTATCCTTTTGAAGATGCTAGATGGATGCAAGGCATACAATTAAAGGATAACCTAAACCTTGTCAATGCTTACAATGCTTCCCAAGAGTAAGCAAATGTACAAAATGTTAAAAATGAACAAAGTTTTTTTTGTCTTATAAGACTCTCTTTTTCTTTATTGTGCACAAAAATGAAGAAGTATGCATGCTTAGATCAAGTTTACGGAGACGACGTCTCCCAAACACCAAGTAGAGCTTGTCACTCTACTATGGAAGACTGATAGGACTAATGTGCAGACATGCTTGTGGCAGCCTCAGGCTCTCAAGCGCCAAATGGACTAGTCATCCATTGTGGAATGATGTCGTAGGGTAACATAGGGATCCTCTACCCGCTAAGAAAAGGACTCATGGATATGCTTTATCTTCTCTACACCATAGTCGAGGACGACTATGATTTCAAGAGAGAGGTAATGTCATAATAATCAATATCTAATTCTCCTAAATGATTTTCTCATGTTAAACTGATCATTTAATATGGGGAAGTGCCAGGGGAGAAAAAGCTAGAATATTGGTTAAGCTAGCAGACCGGCCACAATAGGGATCCAAAGGAGAGAAAATAGGGATCCAAAGGGGGGGCCATCTGCAAAAGAGCCATGTGCACCAATGGGCTAAAAAGACCCTAAGGTTCAGTCCATTAAGACTTCCAAAATGCTAAGGTTCCAAAATTCAAAGGTTGTGTCCAAAGGTCAACCCTAGGGGAATTGGATGCTTTGTGTGTGACCCAAAAAGTCTTTACAAATCCCTACATAGGAGGGGGCGAGCCTTGGGAGTAGGGGATGAGAGAGAAAGTCACACACACACACTAGCTCCCTTTACACAAAGGGAATGAGGGACACATGTCAGCTCCCTAGCCCAGATGCCCACAAGGTGTACCCAATTCCTATTGGATGGCCTTGGAGGTGGACCAATGAGAATTAGGCTAGAGTAAATCTAGTTTAATTAATTTAAAAACACTTAATAAAAGAACCAATGAGAATTAAGTCCTCTAGAAGACTATTGGAAAGTCTCCCAAGTGGTCCAATGAGCATTCAACAGCCCAATGGCTTGCCTGATTCCTATTGGCCAGGAGGCAAAGGGGTCCAATGAGAGTTTAGATGAATTATTAAATAACCTTAAGCTCTCACAAAAGGGGAAAGGGGGACACATGTCAGAAGGCTATCACTTATGCTGCTTAATTGTCATTGGCTAGCTCTAGGGAGGTCCAATCGGAGGACAGCAAGAGCAAATAGCAAGGGGGATCGCCCAAGAGAGAGAGGGGGCTGATTTTTGCAAGGCATTACCACACACACACTCACACACAGTCTATGTGTGAAGTAAAGAAGACTATCTCTTCCCAAGCTTTAATGGAGAGCTCATCACCTACTCCAAGCTTGTGAGATAGAAGCCTACATCGACATACTCTTGGCATGTGGATGCAAATCCAACCAAGAGCCAAGCTTCAATGCATGCTCATCTCCTCTACCAAGATAATTACTAAGCTAAGCTATGCTAATATGAGTGATTATGTGAGGATATGTACACCTTTCTCGTAAGATACTCCTTCTTCCTCTCAATCTACTCTCATACCTTGCTAGCTCTCACCATCTTTGAAGGTGTGTGAGGTCTTGGGTCTGAGACCGGGGATAATTGATGTTGTGTTTGCTAAGTGTTTTGCTTAGTGCATGAAGCTTTCATCTTCATTGCACTAGCTAGTCTTGAAGGAACACAAAGAACAGTATTGTACAATGTCTCTCTTGATGGGAGAAACCATAATACAAAGCCTTTTGGAGGGGGGACCGGCTCCATGCAAATCCGGTCCTCAACTGTTGTCAATGGTTTAATTTCTCTCTCTTTTGAAAGTATTGTTCATGCTATCTAACTAGGTGTTATGCTTTTTGTTGATCTCTCCACCCAAGCACTCTTGTAATTCTCATTAGGAATCTATTCTAATGAAATGCCCATTATGTTCATGCTAATTTCCACTACACACAAGTTTTTAGGCCATTAAATGTTACATCAGATCTTTCAAAAACAAAAAATCTACGACCAACGCATACGCAATCACGGTCTCTTTCCGATAGAGCAACTACAAGGCCTGCGTTATCGATCTCATGGTCTAGAGATTGAAGGTCAAATTTCGCAAGTAGATATTCCTCCAACTTCATCCCAGAGAAGAAGATTTTCAAACGAGCAGCCATCCACTGAGTCCTCCCAACTAATACCTGATGCGACATTTCAAGAAGTAGAGATGGAGCAGATGTTGGAGGCGTTCTTTGACATGGATTCCAATATAGAAGGCGACAGCATTGAACGCAGTACTATGGACCAGCCTCATCCATCCCGTTCATATCGACGGCATGATAGAAACAATGAAGAAGGCGAAATGATGCAAAGTCTTGCACGCATTCCGCTCTACACTAGTGCAAAAATCTCATTTCTCCGTACCGCATTGGCAATGCTTAATTTGCAGTCTATCTACGGTTGGTCTGACGCGTCAATCACAGAGCTTTTCAAGTAAACACATTTTATCCTAAGCATGGTAAAGTGAAAATTACAGCTCATATAAAGTGATCAAAGGGCTGACTTGTTCATGTAAGGATAGGTTTCTCAATGAGCAAATCTTGCCAGAAGGGGAATCACATGCCCCCTACCCGTCCAACCGCTAAAAAGCTTCTTACTAATTTGGGCTTGGATTATCAGAAAATACATGCATATCCTAATGATTGTATACTTTTTCGTAATGAGTATGCAAACTTGGAACAGTGTCCCAATTGTGGATCAAACATGTACAAGGAGGACACACAAGGAAAGTTTATCCCTGCAAAGGTCCTTCAACACTTTCCTATCATTCCAAGAATAAAGAGCATGTTTAGGTGCAAGTCCATAGCTGCTTTGATGACATGGCACTCAAATACTAGATCAACAGATGATGTGATGCGGGTACCTGTGACTCTCGTGCATGGAAGCACATAGAGGAAAGCTGGCCTACATTTAAGAATGAGCCTTGATGTATCCGCTTTGGTTTGGAAATGGACGGAGTAAATCCATTCGGATTACGGAGTTCGTCATGAAGCACGTGGCCTATTTTTTTGGTTAATTATAATCTTCCACCATGGCTCGCTATCAAGAAGTTGTCATTGATCATCTTAGGAAAGTACAAAGCAAAGAACATGGACGTCTATCTGGCACAGCACTAGTGTGATTTCTACACTGAGCGACCCCACACCTCAGTCTAGTGTGCCCCCTATGCCTAGGACTCGTGTGCCCCCTACACCGACAGGTGGTTCATCATCGAGACGAGGTAGGCATCATTCTAGAGGTGGTGGTTGTTGTGGTAGCATTTCTATCGATGCGTTCACACCACCAAGAGAGTGTCCACCACTCTCTTTAGTAGATAGTTCACCGATCATCACACCACGTACACCTTGGGGATCACACGAGCTTGATCCTAGCAAGCTGTACAAAAGCAGGGATGGGGTTGTTGTGTAAGATAGGGTCAGAGAGGCCATGCGATAGAGGATTCGATAGATCTATACGATTCAGATTGGTCACTCTGTGATGGAGGTTTGGGATAACCTCAATCTTGAAAGAAATATTTACATTGTTGAGGCCATTCAGACAGAGTATAGGCCGACAGAGGGGTACGATCCAGTTTTGAACAACTGGATTTTGAGCATGGCGAAGTCCGCAATGTCACACCGTCAGTCAGAGGTGAGAGACAAGTACAATGATGGAAGTCCCAAGCTAGCATGGTTGGACGCAGAGGAGTGGACAATCCTTAGAGATTTCAGAAGCAGAGAGATGCACCCAGAGCACGTTTGGAGTCTGCTCGAGCGTCACATCTTGGGAGTGGAGGCTACGATACGCTTCAACATGAGTTTTTAAGTATTATATGTATGCTTTAAATTATTGATAATATATATGTTATTTGAAGATTTATTTAATGATTAAACCATAATTTTGCAGGAAGTTGCCGTGATCCGCTTTCCGACACGCCGAGAGGAAAAGTATGGATACAAGCATGGACTTGTGGCCCTTTTGACCCAACTGCAGGAGGAGGGAGAGGACTTTGACTGGGAGGCATTACCATGAGGGTCTTCTCACTCAGTGATTGTTTGTATATGTACAGTTTTGTAGTACTTATATTTATGGTTTATGCTTATGCTTATGGTATGGCACATATGTTATGGTTAAGGTTTGACAATCAACTTAAGGTTATGGTTTTGCTATGATGGTATGGCAATCATGTGATGGTTATGGTTATGGTTATGGTTTTGGTTTTGTTATGATGGTATAGCAATCATGTGATGGTTATGGTAATGGTTTTGGTTATGATTGTGCGATGATGGTATGGTTGTTATGGTTATGGTATGACAAGCAAGTTATAGTAATGATTATGGTATGGCAAACAGGTTATGTTTATGGTTTTATAGTTTTCGACTCATGTTTTAATTATGGTTATAAAATTTTTATGCCATTATGCCATGATCAAGATTTTGAATTTGTGGTTATGTTATTCTTACAATTTTTCTAATCTGTAAGCACCCGCTCTTTAGCGTCAACTTGTAGGTGGAGTGTGGTTGCTTGTGTACTCTTCCTTTGGGTAGAGAGGGTTGTTTTCTTTTGCTGCAGTACATGCAGCATCAGTTCTCGGCCCTCTCTGCCAAAAAAAAAATGCAGGTTTGGTCGTCAATACAGTACACGGTATAAGCGTCGGTACATTCTTTTAAATCAACGTCGGAATATGCTATAGAAATACTGATGCTTATCTTGTAGTGCATTCCAACGGTTATTTCAAAGCTTGTTCAGACGTTACGTATACCGATGGTCATTCCAACGCTACAAAACCGGTGTCTCTTCCGAGGCCTATTTCAAGGCTTTTTAGTTTTAAAACTAGCTTTATTTCGTCGATACCTGCACCGATTTCTGTGCGACGTGTTGTAGTGGTGATGAACTTTGCTTAAAGATTTTAGAGAACTGCTATAAAGCACTTCCAAAGAAAGGGAAAGTAATTGTGGTAGATTCCATCCTACCAACTCAAGTGGAACATGAACTTCCTGTGAGAATGAGGTATCAAATGGACCTACTCATGTTTTCTTACACTGAAGGTGGAAAACAACACAAAAAAGAAGAGTTAGAGCGTGTTGCAAAAGCTAGTGGTTTTGATAGAATGCAATTTATATGCAACCTGCATGGTTTAAGTGTTGTGGAATTTCACAAAGATACTATTTGAGAAAGAGATTGTATCAAAAACCTTCATACCTCCACAAATCAACATATGGCAAAACTTTGCAGGCATACGTTTTCTTAGCCAAGCACACTATGTGTATCCTTGCACATGGGGACATAAAGGCAATACTAGTGAAATTTTTTGCCTAGTGTTATTATTCTACTGTAAGTTTTTGCTACAAGCTTGCATGATTACTTTATAACGATAACCATTCTCAAGCTAGAAAGAAATCTTATTCGACATCCATCAATTTTTCAGTAGTTTGGTTCTTCTATTTTCATTTTACACCAAGCTAATTGTTATGTAATTATCAAATTAATACAAATCTTCTTTGAAGACTTTGAGATTTATGTATGTTTATATATAATTTTAGTAAAATGTATAACTTGTATTAGCAAACATCATTTGCTTAAGGAATCTTTATTATTCTTGGTACTAGCTGTCGTTTTTCATAATTATTAAGCAAAATTTCATGCCAAATTTAGTGTAGCATGTGATGCAAGATGAAGAAATACATATTGAACGATGTTGGATGTAGAGAATGCAGATATCTACAAAAGTAAGTATAGATAATGTGTATACTAGAAATAAACACACTATAGTACATAAAGTGGTTGATCACTAGATCAGTAAGGGAAAAGACCCATGTTAATTTTTTTTCCTGCATAAGCTCATATAGAATAGCACTATATAGAAAGATATCTAATAAAAATCCCCCCTATAATAGCATAGTAGGGTATGTCATGTGTTGTATCAATAGCAAACATACTCTTTGTAGAGGTAATTGTAGCACCTTCTTGAGATATCATAAGATCATGCAATGGTCTATGCATGCAAATGCAATCCACAACTGAAGTGAAAGCTTATACATGCACCCAATCTCACATATAGATCTAGCCATGGTGGGTTGTTTCTTCCAAAGTGAAAAAACACAAGCATCATCGATAGCTGAACGTCATGTATTGTGAAATCGTTGCAAGAATTTTGCTTAAGAGGTCTTATCCCTCCGTGACAAAGAACACTCTACAACCCAAAGGATCTTTAGCATATGGTATAATTATCTTTATTGCTTTCCAATGCTTTGTAGTGCAATGTATAAATTTGCTTATGCCTAGAACTACACACAAAATGCCTAAGCATGAGGTTATTTCCAATTAAATAAGGGACCCAATTATTTCACAATAGGTGTGCAAATCAAAAGCATTTGTGGGAGGACAAGTGTCCTTAGGGTTAGGGTGGGAGAGCTCCTACCCCAAGGCCCTACCACATGCCATACATGCATTTCAAGGGTCTCTAGGCCAACTCCTATATAGAGAGAGGTTGGAAGGTGAAGAATGTGCTAGTTTTCCATGCTTGATATTGATATCAAAGAAAAAGAATCTCTCTCTCTCTCTCTCTCTCTCTCTCTCTCTCTCTCTCTTTTTCTTTTCAACCTTTTTTGCTTGAGATAAGAAGGACGCGAGCTTGAGGGTGTGTAGACATTTGAAATCTAGGCCACATGGGGCAGCATGGATGAGAGATACTCCTCCCTAGGGGTCTATGTGAAAATTATACAATTTACACTTTTATACTATTTCAATATACATCAGAGTGCAAAAGAAATAACATAGGGCAGGAGTTCTTAGTTCCCAATCTAGCATGGAGTTTAAGCCATGAGCCGAACTCCATCCAAAGATACCTAGCCATTAGTGCTACCCCTAAATATATATGAATGAAAACGTACTCAAGAAAATGACCAAGTGGAGGGTGAATATATGTACACCCCATTGAGAGAGAGAGAGAGAGAGAGAGAGAGAGGTGGAGGGCATAGATGATGTAGAAGAAACGACCAAAAAGAATCTTTGAATGTCACATCTAAATGAATTAGGTAAACCGGGAATTAACGCTTAACAAATTTTGGGTATACCATATTTGTAAAACCATAAATGACTAAGTAGAAGTACACGACCCTCTACGAGATCGATAGGTCCACCCTCCACATTCACTCCTATTCCAAACAAAGAGAATTTTACTTTGTTTAAACACCTGCAACTTATCTGAGTCAGACATATGCCGAGGTTTCTTTGCCTCCTTCCATGAACCACAGCTCTCAAAGGATTTTAAATACCAAAAAAGGTGATAATAAATTAACATCAACCATACCCGTTTAGGCACCACACTTTTTTGGTGTCACACAAAGTATTTAGGCCAAGTCAAGGCAAGATCTCCGATATGTTAGCCATTGTTGCGTGCATTTTAGAGACCCCATTTTTATATATTTGTATATATGGACATAACATTGTCGTGACGCTCCATGTCCACTACTCAACGATCCACAGCGGCACAATCGTTGCCAACTTTTGGCCTTTGGGCCCTTGGTGAGCTTAAAGCCAAAATTTTGCCGATTGTGCCACCTTGGCTCGAGGAGATGGGAATAGATGGCCATGAAACTTTGTGGAGGCATGTAAATAATACTAATCTTGACCTGCAAAAAGTTTCATGGCCATCGCTATAAGTCTCAACGGTTCATGCCAACACAATTGCTAGCTTTTGGTCTTTGGGCCATTGGTGAGCCCAAAGCCAAAAAATTAGCGATTGTGCCACCTCGATCGACAAGATGGGAACAGATGGCCATAAAACATTGTGGGGATAGGAGACGCATGCTAATATTTTCCTCTATATAGTTTCATGGCCATCACAATCTATCTCCACGATCCAAGGCAGCACAATCGTCAACTTTTGGCCGTTGAATCCTTGGCGAGCCCAAAGCAAAATTAATGGCAACCTTGGACTGACGGGAACGAATGGTCATGAAACTTTTCTTGGATAGAGTAATCACACTAATCCCCACCCTTGCAAAGTTTCATGGTCATCGCAATCCGTCTCGATGGTCAAAGGGCGGCACAATTGCCAACTTTTGGTGGTTGGACCCTCAATGAGCCCAAAGTCAAAAAATTGGTGATTGTCCCACCCTAGACTAACGAGATGGAAATGGATGGCCATGAAACTTTGAAAGGGAAGGAATGCACACTTATACCTACCCTGCAAAGTTTCATAGCCATCGCAATCCATCTTCATGATCCAAGGTGGCACAATCGCCAACGTTTAGTCGTTGGGCCCTTGGCGAGCCCAAAGCCAAAAAATTTAGCGATTGTGTAACCTTCGATCGACCGAATGAGAATGGATGGCAATGAAACTTTGTGGGGGTAGGGAAAGCACATTACTGCTCACTTTGTAAAGTTTCATGGCCATCACAATCCGACTTGACAGTCCAGGGTAGCACTTTCGCCAACTTTTTTCCGTTGGACCCTTGGCAACAAGCCCAAAACCAAAAAATGGCAACTCTGTCGCCTGGACCAAGGAGAGAAAATAGATGGCTATAAAACTTTGGAGGGCAACGGGAAGCACACTAATCTCCAACTCCGCAAAGTTTCATGGGCATCGCAATCTGTCTCAACGGTCCACATCGGCAAAATCGCCAGCTTTAGGCCATTGGTCCCTTGGTGAGCCCAAAGCCAAACAATTGGTAATTATGCCACCTTGGACCGATGAGATGGAAAGGATGGCCATGAAACTATGTGGGTGCAGGATAAGCACACTAATCCACACCCCTACAAAGTTTCATGGGCATCGCAATCCGTCTCGACGATCCAAGGTGGCACGATTGCCAATTTTTTGTTGTTGGGTCCTTTGCGAGCCCAATGGCCAAAACACACTAATCCCTACCCCTAAAAAGTTTCATGGACATCCCAATCCGTCTCGATGGTTTAGGATGGCACAATTGCCAATTTTTGGTCGTTGGGCCCTTGACAAGCCCAAAGCCAAAAAAATGTCGATTGAGTCACCTTGGATGGACGAGATGAGAATGGATACCCATGAAACTTTGGGAGGGTAGGAAAAACACACCAATCCCCATCCTTGCAAAGTTTCATGGGCATCCCAATTTGTCTTGACGGTCCACGGCAACACAATTGTCAACTTGCTGTTGGGCTCTTAGCGATCCCAAAGCCCAAAAATTGGTGATTATGTCACCCAAGACTCATGAGACTAGAACGGATGGCCATGAAACTTTGCAGGGATAGGGAAAGCACAATAATTTCTATCCTAGAATGTTAAATAATCGTTGTAATCCGCTTGGACGATCAAAGGTGGCACAATCGCCAACTTCTGGCCATTGGGCCCTTGGCGAGACTAAAGAAAAAAAATTGGCAATTGTGCGACCGTGGACCGACAAGACGAGAAGGAATAGCCATGAATTTTTGTGGGGGTAGGGGAATCATAGTTATATTTTCTCTACAAAGTTTTTTGTCCATCGCATTTCATCTTTCAATCCAAGGTGGAGAAATCACCAACTTTTGGGCGTTGGGCCCTTGTGAGTCTAAAGCCAAAAAACTGGCAGTTGTGCCACCTTGGACTGATGAGACGGGAATCGATTCCCATGAAATGTTGCAGGGGTAGGAGAAGAACACTAATTCCCACCCTTGCAAAGTTTCATAACCAGCACAATCTGTCTCAATGGTTAAGGATGGCACAATCGCCAACTTTTGGTCGTTGGGCCCTTGGCCAATCCAATGCCAAAAAATTGGCGATTCTGTCACCCTCAATCGATGCAAATGGAGTGGATGTCCATGAAAATTTTTAGGGGGAAGGAAATCATAGTAATCCCTACCCTTTCAAAGTTTCATGGCTATCACAATCCATCTTTACGGTCCAAGGTGACACAATCACCAATGTTTTGCCGTTGGGCTCTTTGCGAGCCTAACGGGAAAATATTTTGTTATTATGCCACCTTGGATTGCCAAGATGAAAATGGATGGCCATGAAACTTTACAAGTGTGGAAAAATCACACTAATCCCCACCCCTCTAAAGTTTCATGGGCATCACAGTCCATCTAGACGGTCTAGGGTGGCACAATCGCCAACTTTTGGTTGTTGGACCCTTGGCGAGCCTAAAGCCAAAAATTTATCGATTGTGCCACCTTGGACAAACGAGACAAGAATGGATGGCCATGAAACTTTGAGATGGCAAGGAAAGCACACTAATCCCTACCCTTGTAAAGTTTCATGGGCATCCCAATCCACCTTGCAATCCATGGGAGCACAATCGCTAACTTTTGGTTGTTGGGCCCTTAGCAAGCCCAAAGCCAAAAAATTGGTGATTATGCCACCTAAGAGTGACGAGACGGGAATGGATGGCCATGAAACTTTGCAAGGGTAGGGTAAGCCCACTTATATCTACCCCAAGAAAGTTAAATGGCCATCCTAATCCATTTTGCATAATTGAAGGCGAGACAATGACCAACTTTTGGCCGTTGGGCCGTTGACGAGCCTAAAGCCAAAAATTTGGCTATTGTGCCACCTTGGACCGACGAGATGAGAAGGAATGGCCATGAAACTTTGCGAAGGTAGGGGAAGCACATTTATCTTTGCCCTACAAAGGTTCATCCGTCTTGATGATCCAAGGTTGAACAATCGCCAACTTTTGCCCGTTGCACCCTTGGTTAGTCCAAAGCCAAAAAATTGGCGATTGTGCCACTTTGGACCGATGAGACGGGAACCGATGCCCATGAAACTTTATGAAGGTAGGATAAGCATACTAATGCTTGCCCTTATAAAGTTTTATAACCATCACAATCTCTCTAGATGGTTTAGGACAGCACAATCACCAGCTTTTGGCCGTTGGGCCCTTGGCGAGTCCAATGCCAAAAAATTGGCGATTATGTCACCCTGGATCGACGAAAATGGAGCGGATGGTCATGAAACTTTGCAGGGGGGAGGGGAGACACACTACTTCCTACCCTTGCAAATTTTCATGGCCATCACAATCCGTCTTGACAATCCAAGATGACACAATCATCAACGTTTGGCCGTTGGGCTCTTTGCAAGCCTAACGGGCAAATATTTGGTTATTGCGTCGGCTTGGATTGCCAAGATGGAAATGGATGGCCATGAAACTTTGTATGGGTGGAGAAGTCACATTAATCCCTACCCTTGCAAAGTTTCACAGCCATCGTAATCCATATCAACAATCTAGGGTGGCACATTTGCCAACTTTTGGTCGTTAAGACCTTGGCAAGCCCAAAGCCATAAATTGACGACTCTGCTGCCTTGGACCGACGACAAATATTTGGTTATTGTGCCGCCTTGGATTGCCAAGATGGAAATGGATGGCCATGAAACTTTGTATGGGTGGAGAAGTCACACTAATCCCTACCCTTGCAAAGTTTCACAGCCATCACAATCCATATCGACGATCTAGGGTGGCACATTCGCCAACTTTTGGTCGTTAAGACCTTGGCAAGCCCAAAGCCATAAATTAATGACTCTGCCGCCTTGGATCGACGAGACAAATTAGATGGCCATGAAAATTTGTGGGCCCAAGAAAAGCACACTAATATCCACCTCCGCAAAGTTTCATGGACATCCCAATTCGTCTCGATGGTCTCGGATGGTACAATCACCAACTAGAGGCTCGTGGACCCTTGGAGAGACCAAAGCCAAAATATTGGTGATTTTGCCATCTTGGACCGACAAGACGAGATTGCATAGCCATGAAACTTTTTAGGGATAGGGGAACCACACTAATCTTGACCCCTGCAAATTTTCATGGGCATCGCAATCCGTCTCGACGGTCCAAGGTGGCACAATTTCCAACTTTTAGCCGTTGGGCCCAACGGCCAAAAAATTTGGCGTTTATGTCACCTTGGACTAGTGAGATGGGAACCGATGGCCATGAAACTTTCTAGGGGTGAGGAAAAGGTATTAAACTGCACCTATGTAAAGTTTCATGGGTTTCACAATCCGTCTCGATGGTCCAGGGTGGCACAATTGCCAAATTTTGGTCGTTGGACCCTTGGCAAGCCCAAACCCAAAAAATTAGAGATTGTATCACCTTGGACCAACGCGACAAGAATGGATGGCCATGAAACTTTGTGAGGGTAGGGAAAGAACACTAATCCCCACCTCTCTAAAGTGTCATGTGCATCAGAATCCATCTCGGCGGTCCACGGCGGCACAATCGCCAACTTTTGGCCGTTGGATCCTTAGGAAGCCCAAAGCCAAAAAAGTACCATTGCCAACTTTTGACCGTTGGGCCCTTTGCAAGCCTAACGGCCAAAAAATTGATGCATTGTGCTACTTTGGACCGTCGAGATGGGAATGGATGGACATGCAACTTTGCAGGGGTGGGGAAAGCACACTAATCCCCACCCCTACAAAGTTTCATGGGCAGCGCAATCCTACCAGACGGTCCAAGGTGGCACAATAGCCAACTTTTGGCCATAAGGCCTTTGGCGAGATCAAAGCCAAAAAAATTGGCAATTGTGCCACCTTGGATTGATGAGACGAAAATGGATGGCCATGAAACTTTGCAAGGGCACGGAAAGCACACTAAACTCCATCCCTGCAAAGTTTCACGGGCATTGCAATCCGTCTCGATGGTCAACGACGACACAATCACCAAATTTTTTGGGGCCTTAGCAATCCCAAAACAATAAAAAATGGTGATTATGTAGTATCATGGCCATCGCAATCCGTCTCAATGATCCAAGGTGGCACAATTGCCAACTTTGGGCCGTTGGGCCCTTCGTGAGCCTCAATCCAAAAATTGGGTGATTGTGCCACCTTGGACCGGTGAGACGAGAATAGATGGCCATGAAAATTTGCGGGGATAGGGGAAGCACACTAATCCTTGCCCCAAAAAATTTCATATCCATTGCATTTTCCATCTAGATGATCAAAGGCGGAACAATCGCCAACTTTTGGCCGTTAGGCCCTTGGAGAGCCCAAAGCCAAACAAGTGGCGATATTGCCACCTTGGATCGATGAGACAGGAACTGATACCTTTACAACTTTGTAGGGGTAGAGGAAGCACACTAACCCCCACCCCCACCCTTACAAAGTTTCATGGTCATCGCAATCCGTTTCGATGGTCTAGGGTGGCACAATTGCCACTTTTGGCCGTTGGGCCCTTGGCGAGCCCAAATCCAAAAAATCAGCAATTGTGCCACCCTAAATCAACCAGATAAGAAGGTATTTCCATGATACTTTGTGGGGTAGGAGAAGCACACTAACCCTTGACCCTAAAAAGTTTCTTGGCCATCACAATCCATATCAACCATCCAAGGAGGCACAATCACCAACTTTTAGGCGTTGGACCCTTGGTGAGCCCAAAGCCAAAAAACCTATGATTGAGCCACCTTTGACCCGATGAGATGGGAATGGATGGCCATGAAACTTTGGCAAGGGTAGGAAAATCACACTAGGACCCACCTCTACAAAGTTTTGTGGGCATCGCAATCCGTCTCAATGGTTCAAGACGACACAATCGCCAACTTTTGGGTATTAGGCCCTTAGCAAGCCCTAAGTCAAAAAATAGGGGATTGCTCCACCCTAGACCAACGAGACGGGAATGGATAGTCTTGAAACTTTGCGGGGATAGGGTAAGCACATTAATCCCTACTCCTGCAAATTTTCATGGACATCGCAATCCATCGACGATCCAAGGCAGCCTAATCACCAACTTTTGGCCGTTGGACCCTTGGCGAGTCCAAAGCCGAAACATTTCACGATTGTGCCACCCTGGACCAACGAGATGGGAACGGATGGCCATGAAACTTTGTAGGGGGAAGGGGAAGCACACTAATCCTTGCCCCTACAAATTTCACGGCCATCCCAATGCGTCTCGACAATCCAGGGCGACACATTCACTAACTTTTGGCCGTTGGGCCTTTGGTAAGCCCAAAGCCAAAAAATTAGCGACTCTTCCACCTTGGACCAACAAGACAAGAATAGATTGCCATGATGTGAGACCTAGGAGACTGTGATGCCAAATCCACTTCCCTACCACTCTACATATAGGTCGGCTCCTAGTCCTAGCCATAATACGGATCCCCAGTACACACTGGTCAAGTCCGAGCCCCTGGCTCAGGTCCTTGATCTCCTAGGTTGAACCTTTCTCCTTAGGATCCTTGTCCTGAAATTACTCCCCCCTTGGAGAAGCATTTTTGTCCTTGAAAACAAGAGTGGTGATACAATAATGTTTTCCATTGTGACATCCTTCATGGATCCAGTTGTTCGCTTGATCAGAACACGGTTCAGCAGGAGGTTCAATGAAACCAAGAGTGACATCTTGATTTTTCACATTGTTGTCCATTTGTAATCATTATGTGTTATCGGATCCTATGCAACATAGTGGGTAGACTGTATTTAGAACACGTAGGAGCATGCTAAATGAGTCATCACAACAAAGATGTACCCAAAAGATTACTTCTTTTCACTTATCATGAAAATAACTTGTTGACGTAACTTACTAGGAACTCTGCCCCTTGTGATCAGGAGGGGGTTCGGACTAGTATCAACATTGGAAATAGAAATGAACACGCCGAGCTAAATTTTCCCTAGAAGACATTCTTTCCTATTACAAACAGTATATCCATCAATCATTTCTTTCCTACTTTAGACTTAATGTACAAATGAATTCAAATGCCGAGGTTTCCGTCGGATTTCTCCAACATGTTTGGGGATATGTTCTTTCCTAGCTAGACGTGTGCAATGTTGAATTAAACAACTTGAATGAAATTGTGACCTACCTTTTCCATTTCTTCTTCGATGGCTCGTGAGATGGCGGGTGCTTGTTCGTCCATGGGAGCTTTTCTTTTTCCATTCACATTGCTCGTTCCCGCCTCGCGATCGTGGGCACCACCGAAGCGAGTTCTTATAACCGGGGCCATTTTATACTCACTACTTTAAATGATAAACTTGAAGAAAAGAGCTAAATTCCGAGAGCATCATAACAATCCAAATGGCAGATTAGAATCATTGAACAATCCTCCTTATGCAAGAGGGTTAGATTTTTCCTTCGAGACCTAGCAATTTTATGGGTAATACTTTACTTGCCCTATGGGAACCGGCTCTAAAGTTAATCACTTGGCTTAGATGATTAAGAAAATTCCGAATTTTACTAATTAATTTACAAGAGAGATGAAGTAAGCAAGCTCAATCACTTTCCTAAAGCATTTAGAAAGCAAGCTCAATCACTTTCCTAAAGCAATTAGAAAGATGCAGAGTGACCGCATGCATAGGTGAGAGAAAATTCTCTTCTTAGTGGCCCAATGACGGATTAATTTTTGCCTTAATCACATCTTAATGTGTGAGAAAAATTGAATCTAACTTAATTAAATTACTATTGAGTGGTAAAAGGGTGAATTTCATCAAATCTACATTATTACTGGCTGGTGACAATTAATTACTATGCTGCCTAGAGAGAGAAATCTCTCATAATCATGTATTAATCATTGATTAAGAGTGATGAATGGCTGCATAAATTAGCTAATTGGATGATTATTATGTAATGGAGTATAGCTATGTAAAATTAGAGAGCAGCTATTGGGAATTATAGCTAGGATTAAGCATAGTAGACGAGGAATTTGGAGAATAATGAAGAGAATTAAGAAGAGCAGGAATTAAACCATGATTACCGTGATTAGGGGCTGAGAATCCTCTTGATTTTCTGATCCAAATGAGTTCTCAAGATGAGAATTTCAGCAGCACCTCCCTCCTTGCTTCTCCTTCAAAAACTGTGTGTGTGCCGGCAGCACCTCCCCAAGGTGTGTGTAGGTGTGTGTGGGTGAGAGAGAGAGAGAGAGAGAGAGCACACTCTTAAATAGGCTCCTCCAAGCTGAAAATCGACCAGCCTTGCTATTTGCATTTGAGTGAGCTCTCACATCATGCATGGCAAGTCTAGTTTCCTGCCTACCAAGTGTCCAGTTAGCTAGTCTAACTGGCTCTCACACTCACTCTCAAGCTTGGAAACTCCCCCACAACTTCCACAAGACAAGAGGGCGCTCCCTAGCTGCTAAAGATGGCTCTGAGTGGCCTGGAACATGTTCCCACACAGCCTTGAGCCCCGGTGCCTCCCCGCACAACTTTAGGAAAAATTGGTTTTAGGCTAAAACGGCCTATACGAGTTGGAATTTAATGCCGTAAATTGCTATACTAAGCTCTAACTAAGGCGTACTAGTCCGAGTACCTTCCATATTTAGCAGCCCCCCGGGTTCAAAAATGCATTTTTTTTCAAATTCGGGGTACGGATGCAGTTTTTCGAGACGGTCAAAACTGGACGGGTCGGGTGACCAAAAACTTACTATTTTTGGAATTTTTTTACAAAAATTATTTTAATTCACATTTCGAAGCTTCGAAACATTCTAAACATCATGGTACTGACAGAATTTGGAAAATTGCTAAAAATAGTAACTTTTTTCCATTATGATCTTTTCATGGTACAATGGTGCTCTTTTAGCTCGGGGTCGGAGACCTTACATCTTCCCCAACGTGAAAAATTTGATATTTCCTCATCTCAAGAATACATCTGGATAAACTCTATGCTAACTACTTAGGTACATATATCCTTTGTCGAAAGTAAAGTCATCCTTTGATAATAGAATAGTCTTTAGCTTTATGCGTCTTATTCTGCTGAACTTTGATGAGATCCTGGTGCTTGAATCATTGCTCACTAGGATTAGCAGTAGCAGCATACAGAGATGCTCTCTCATCAGCTTCGTCACCCACAGTTGGTTGTCTCACTGCGGCATTAGCGAAAGCTCCGCTTTCTTGTCCTATGTTTCCTCTTCCTCGGCCTCGTCTTCCGTTTGGTTGACCTCGCCCGTTGACGTTCAGAGGTATATTATTAGCACCGGATGTTTGGGAAATCCTTTTTGGACATCGGCTTTTGTAATGTCCAAACTCCTGGCGCTCAAAGCATCTTATATTGGGAAACTCGATAGCTGCCGTAGTAGCTACTACCGGACGATGGTCGTATTATGCAAGGTTGATTGGTCTGTTACTCCAGTTGTCTGTCCTAGCCCTCTTTGACAAATAGTATTGACTATCTTGGGTAGCCCTCTGAATCTCTTTAGCTAACGGCTTGGCCCTTAACAAGGCATCCCGCAGAGTTGCTGGCCTGAGAGCTTCTAGTCGGTTGTTCAAGGGGTTGATGAGTCCTTGGCAGAACCGTGCTACTTGCTCCTCTTTCTTGCCTTTTTCTTCTCTTTCTTTTTATCATCCCTCTTTGAACTATGGTGTGGAGAAGTGTGCAATGGTCTTCTCCATTTTGGAGGTGATGGAGAGCGTTTAGCCCGCCGTCTTCGTGGAGCCATCTCCACCGAGGTGGCAGAAGACTCGCTTCTTTGTCGTTCCTTTGGTGGAGGCTCTTGAATTATCCTTTGAGAAGGAGATGCATCATCAAGGAGAAAATTTCTGAGCCCTTCATATGGATCCTCTTCTTCTTCCCGAATTGGAGAGAGGACTCTTTTGGAAGTCTCACAATGAGGCTTCCTAGGTGCTCTCTCATCATGGTGAGGACCTTGGAGAATCCCATGAGCACGAAGCTGCTCTTGCACTTCACTTTGGAGGGATGGATTACCCATAGCTTGTTGAAGCCTAGAAACAAGGTAGCTTACAAACATAAGGGCATCATTAGTAGCCTGCTCATTAGCAAAATCAAAGTTATCAACATTAATTTCACTCTCTTTACTATTGTCAGCCATTCTAACAACTTTTAGGTGTAATTTGGCACTTCAAGCCCTAGTTGCTACTCCTCTTTACCCCATTAAAAAGGAACTTAAGCTATTGTACCCATGGCTCGAATACCATTAATTACAAGGAATAGAAGAGAGGGTCGTTCAACACCAAACTGAGCACCGGCTCCTGTTAAGTTTCTAATAGCTCAATAATGGTTAAGCCGTAGGCAA
Organism: Adiantum capillus-veneris; assembly: GCF_014529385.1. Taxonomy (NCBI): domain Eukaryota; kingdom Viridiplantae; phylum Streptophyta; class Polypodiopsida; order Polypodiales; family Pteridaceae; genus Adiantum; species Adiantum capillus-veneris. The sequence goes on from NC_140936.1 coordinate 92,759,628, forward strand.
GCTCTGTAGGACTCCACTATTAAGACCATAGCTCTTGACGGTGATGCACCGTTAACTGCACAAAGGCAGGCGCAGTGCAAGGCTGAAAAATCCCTATTCTACTTACTCACATGCAATTAATAATTCCAACCATTTATAGCTAGCTTGAGGACCTCCCTTCTTGAGCAAGAAAAGAGAAACCTTGTGCTCTGATACCAATGTAACATTTAATGGTCTAGTAACTTGTGTGTAGCTGAAAATAGCATGAACATAGTGAGCATTTCATTAGAATAAATTCCTAATGAGAATAACAAGAGTGCTTGGGTGGAGAGAGCAACAAAAAGTATAACACTTAGTTAGATAGCATGAAAAATACTTCAAAAGAGAGAGAAATTAAGCGATTGACAACAGTTGAGGACCGGATTTACATGGATGCGGTCCCCCTGCAAAAGGCTTTGTATTATGGTTTCTTCCATCAAGAGAGACATTTTACAATACAATCCTTTGTGTTCCTTCAATTCTAGCTAGTGCTATGAAGATGGAAACTTCAATCACTAAGCACAACACTATTAAACACAACATCAATTCCCTCACGGTCTCAGACTCAATACCTCACACACCTTCGAAGATGGTGAGAGCTAGCAGGGTATGAGAGTAGATTGAGAGGAAGAAGGAGTATTCTTACGAGAAAGATGTACATCTTCTCACATAATCACTCATATTAGCATAGCTTAGCTTAGTAATTAGCATGTTAGAGGAGATGAGCATGCGTTGAAGCTTGGATCTTGGTTGGATTTGAATCACAAAGCCAAGAATTGTTGGTGTAGGCCTCCCTTCTCACAAGCTTGGAGTAGGTGATAAGCTTTCCATTAAAGCTTGATAAGGAGAGAGAGAGAGAGAGTCTTCTTTCTTCACACATAGATTGTGTGAGTGTGTAAGTCAATAATCCTTTGAAAAATCATCCCCTTCTCTCTCTCTCTCTCTCTCTCTCTCTCTCTCTCTCTCTCTCTCTCTCTCTCTTGGTTGACCCCTCTTGCTATTTGCTCATGCTCACATCCTATTGGACCTCCCCAGCCTCAGCCATGGAAATAAGTAGCATAAGTGATAGCCTTCTGACATGTGTCCCCCTTTCCCTTTTTGTGAGAGCTTTAGGTAATTAATAAATGCAACTAAACTCTCATTGTACCCCTTTGCCTCTTGGCCAATAGGAATCGGGCAAGCCATTGGGCTGTTGAATGCTCATTGGGCCCCTTGGGAGATTGTCCAATAGTCTTCTAGAGAGATTAATTCTTTTTGGTTCTTTTATTAAGTGCTTTTAAATTGATTAAACTATATTTACTCTAGCCTAATTCTCATTGGTCCACCTCCAAGGTCATCCAATAGGATTTGAGTACACCTTGTGGGCATCTGAGCTAGGGAGTTGACATGTGTCCCTCATTCCCTTTGTGTAAAGGGAGCTTGTGTGTGTGTGTGTGTGTGTGTGTGTGTGTGTGTGTGTGTGTGTGTGTGTGTGTGTGTGTGTGTGTGTGTGTGTGTGTGTGTGTGTGTGTGAGTGAGTTTCTCTCTCATCTCCTACAACTAGGGCTCGCCCCCTCCTATGTTTGGATGCATGGAGACTTTTGGGACACACACAAAGCATCCAATTTCCCTAATGTTTGACCTTTGGACACAACCTTTGAATTTTGGAACCTTAGCATTTTGGAAGTCTTAATGGGCTGAACCTTAGGGTCTTTTAAGCCCATTGTTGCACATTGCTCTTTTGCAGATGGCGCCCCCTTTGGATCCCTATTTTCCCTCATTTGGATCCCTACTGTGGCCAATCTTCCAGCTTAACCAATATTCTAGCTTTTTCTCCCCCGGGACTTCCCCATATTAAATGATCAGTTCAACATGAGAAAATAATTTTAGAGAATTAGATATTAGTTTTTATGACATTGGTAAACTGGCTAGATAGACTTGAAGAAGGTTCTACATGGGAGAATGTCTCTGCACTCAGGAAAGGTTTTCCTACGTTTTTTTAAAGGACAAAAATGGTTCTCAAAGGGGGGGGGGGGGGGAATGTAAGGACACGGGTCCTACGGGAAAGGCCAACAAGACCAAACAATGTGTACAATAGGGGAGGCTATATGATAGCATGGTTGGGTGGAGACTAGCACACTGCATTACTCTCCGCCTTTCGAGTTAAGATAGAGTTGAGAAGTGGCACATGCTTGAATAGTTTGAGTTCCTCCTTGATTGGATCATGGAGCATCGGTGGATTCATTGTCATCATCATCATCAATGGGGTCATCATCATCATCATGTTTCTTTTGTGATGGTCCCCTGGCTAGATCATCTGCACCCTACTCTTGCTCTTTGTCATCCTCATCGTCATCATCCACATTGGTGAAAAATGCTCAATGAGTGCTTAATTTGATAAGGTGTTGGTGTAAATGGAGTTCTTTTTCTCCACATAATCTTTGATATTTGCCACTAGGTTCTCTAAATCCTCTAGCTTGAGGGTCAGATCACCCTCTAAATCTGTCATATCCACTAGTGATTGATAAATGTATTTATCCATAACTCATTGCCTTACTACATTGTGGACTTCCTTCAGACTTCCAAGAGCTTTTGTCTTCAGATCCAGCAGTGCCTTTTGTGTAGCTAGCTCTTTTGTTAGCCTCCCTTTCTCAACACTTAGATTTGAATTTAAGAGCTTCAATTGTTGTGTTTGTTGTTGGAGCTCCTTGATGGTTTTGGTGTGTTGCTCCCTCGGATACTCTTCTTCTATTAGATATTCCTTGAGCTTCATCACATCCTTATGAGGTTTTCTACTTTGAGCATTCCCTCTTATAACTTTTGTTCCAGAAGAGCAACATTAGAGTGTTGCATCAAGTTCTAGGCTTCCTTCATCTGTCCCAAGGCATTGACAATTTTGTTCCATCCAATCTGTATGGTAGTGACACAACCATCATTGACAATTTTGTTCCATCCAGTTTGTATGGTAGCGACACAACCATCATTAATTATTTCAACATTAGTGCTTTGTTTTTTATATTTGATCACTTTGACATTATAGGGGAGTTCCATTTTCCTTGATTTGTCAATGTTGAGGTTCCCCAATAAAATATTCTTCTATAAGGATTGAACCCTATCTACATTTCTTTGCACGAGGATAGTGGTGACCGGTGTGCCTTGTCTGGGGACACCAGTTTCTTTTTCTGAAGTGCCTGCATGCTCAAATGTCTGATTTGACATTTTTCCATAAATCTATGGAAGTTTCTAGATTTTTGCTTGGGAGAACACTTGGACAACAATGGTTGTAGCTACAAAAGTTCAAGTTGATTCTATAGTTGTCGGTTCAAACTTCTTCTCTCTATATGTGCCTACTGGTCTCTTCACTCTAGTACTCAATTGATCCTAGGAATCCTTTGTCAATTTTTGCTCCTTTGTAACTGTTTTGATGTTCCTACGTCAATTTTATCTAGATCACGCTTTGGTTGATGATCTAAGTCCCTTGGGTGACCAATGCAATTTGCTCTTTTGGGCCTCCCCAAATCCATGGTCTGGTCTTTCTAGGCTTCTGTCCCACTTGGTTTTAACAACACATTTTTGACACTAATATGTCCAGGTGTGTAGATAGCCCAGTAGAAGTACTACCAAACGTACCAATATTTGAACAAATGTTGGGTTTTGACATTAATAGGTCTAGGTATGTAGGTAACCCAGTAGAAGTACTACCAAACGTACCAAGCTTTGAACAAATGTTGGCTTTTACACTAATATGTCTAGGTATGTAGATAGCCCAGTAGAAGCACTATCAAACGTACCAAGCTTTGAACATATGTTTGGTTTTAACACTAATATGTCTAGGTATGTAGGTAGCCCAATAGAATTGCTACCAAACATACCAAGATTTGAATAGATGTTGGGTTTTGACTTTGGCATTTTGCATCACCACACTGTCATATAAGATGGTGCTTAGATTGATGGGTGTCTTGTTATTGATGGCTCTGGCCACTAATATGCTAAAGATCTTTCTTGAGATCTATGTTGAAATATTTCTTAAGGTTGATGGCCTCAACAAACAAATTGTATGATGTCCTTTGTTCCAATGCAAATACTGGAATGCCTTATCCTCCCAACATCCTCTTTTTTTTTTTTGATTTAGGGATTTCATTAGGGATTTCAGTCAAAAAAGTATTGATGATTTTAGCATTGTAGGGTTGCAGCTTCTAGTCAAATGGTGATCTGAAAATGTGTGAGATTGCAGAAAAGAATTAACTACATGTTCAGGCAATAATTAGTATTGTGGCTATGCCAGCATCAAAAGTCTTTATTGACTATGATAATAGTCAAGTCGATGGGTAGCTTTGCTACTTCTACAATGACCATCATGCCCAAGTTCTGGAGCAACTCTCTTTATTTGTCCTAGAAAACATATATTCCTATGGGTTGGTAAGAAGTTGTCTTTTGTTGTTGTTTGGCGAGCCCAAAGCCAAAAAATTGGTGATTGCATCACCTTGGAAAACAGATATGGAAACGAATGGCTATGAAACATTTCAAGGATAGGGGTGTTAAGTATGGAGCCTGATCTACCCCTTGTAATTTTTTGTATTAAAAATGCACATTTGTAAGGCCCCCATTATGAGGAGAAGCCATCGTGCATGAAGAAAAATCACTCACCAAAAACCAAAATTTTCACGGGTCAATCTTGAGAAAAGCTCGAGACTAGCTTCACCGGAATATTATGGTCGGATGGCGGCCAAAAAGTGGTAAAAAAATGGATGATCATTTGGCCTATTGGCCGGTGGTCAATGGTTGGAAGTCAATGGCCGGTGTGGCTGGTGGCCGAATTCAATGGCCGGTGGCCGATTTCAAAGGCGGACTTGTCTTCTCAAGAGCGGCCACACATGGGAGGATTGGAGAGTCACGTATTTGACCTGACTAGTGCATAGAGGCTATGAGAGATCATCAATCCCTCCGAAAACCAGGTCACAACTTCCTACTCTCAAGTGTCAATCTCTAATGAGTGTTAGTCATTAGAAGCTCGTCTTTTGGGCATAAGCACATATTCTTGTTTCACTCAGAGAAAGTGCTTTAAACAACACCAAACTAGCCAGGATAGTAGATAAGACCAAATAGAGCCTCTCTATGGTGTTCAATCTCCTATTGTTTACTCAAAAAAAATATAGGTGGTTTTAGGAGCCTATTTTTAGCAAGCCATGATTTTGACATATTATAAACTCATTAGCTTCAGCTAAGGAAGTTCCAACCTCTCCTACGCTTGGAATTCCAAACAATGCACAATCAAGCAAAATGAGCAAAAAAAGCAGAAGATGGCTATGCAAAAACTTTGTAAGAGACTTATGCTCAATTGAAAATATTTCAACTGTGATCATAATGCCAATCGTGGATTCATAATAGCACTTCATGTGAGGGAATTTCTTTATGAATAGAACTTCACTTGAGGGGATACAAGCACAAGATGAAAAAGGGTAGAGAGAGTAATAAGAATGACATAGCTCTCACTTTCATTTATCCAAAAATGAAGTTCAATTTACAAAAGTTTACCTTTATACTTTGACAAGGGTCAAAAGATTATCCTTTTGCCAATATGGCTCATAAAACTGGCAAACTAATTGCCTTGTGTAATTAAGTTACAATCTTGAAGCCACCATCCCCAATCTACTCAATAAAGGCTTACATATACTACTATGAAAATGGTAATTATAGTTTTGAATCCCAAGTCGGTCACATGTGGTTACTCTTTCAATGGCATGTGTTAGCTTAGCTGCTAACATGTATTTTGTGGTTGACTATTCCTTGCATCACCATGCTATAATTTACTTTCTGATTATACCAAGCTGCATGTCAAGCTTATGTTGAAGTGGGTAGCATCAATTGCACCACAACAATTTGGTAGACCTTGAAATGATTGGAATCCATTCTTGACCTCTTGTAACTCATAGTGGCCATCAAAGATAATGACCTGCATTTCTACATAATGAGCCCACAAATTGATGCATGTTGGAAACCGTTGAACTTCCACATTCAAATGTGTTTGCAATATGGTACTCTCTATTGCTAGATGCCAGTAGCATGATTGCTAGAAAGGTTGGTATGACAACCAAAAGAGTTCCCTCCATCGCCTCTCTTGTTTAGAACATGAAATGACTTCACCAATGGTGGAAGATCATGGTTTAATGTACCATTGAATGATCAATATATTGAATTTGATTTGGTAATGTGGCACCCTTCTTGTAGAAGAATACCCCAAGAGTAGTAGTAGAAAAGGCTAAACAATACTTTCTTTGAAATAATTTTGATCTCCTTCCATGATAGTAGCATTGAGAAGAGCTAACATTGTCTCCCACATTTGGATGATCACTACTATTATAACCGCTATCAAAATGATTACTACATGAGCTTGGCATGATCCATTGCCACTTGGAGGTCAAATATATCATTGCAAAATGGAGAGAAATTAAACAAGGTAGATGCAATACTTTTTGGAGTGTGTATGTGTGTGTGAAGCTACTTTACTTATATAATAAAACATAAATTAACATTCTAGTTCAAAAGACAATTGGCTTTAGAAAGATGACAATGACAAGTACGAAAAAAACTCAGTCTTAGAATTATTTTTTTACATTGTCATAAGAATGAGGTCTCATCCTAGTGTAAAAGTCAATGGTCAATCTAAAATGTATGTTCCATGAAGTGGCAAGAGCTTGGTATGTCAAGGACATACATTTTCTTTAAGCCAAAAAAACTCCAAGAAAGGATAGAGTCCTCACTTGCATCCATTCAAACAAGACAAAAAATATGTTATCCTTGAATGCATTTTACATGTGTCAATGGACTTTATCAATTGCTATCAATCATTTACTTCTATGTTTGAAAAAAAGTCTTAGGATGTGAGTTAAATTTTGTTCTTTTTAAACTTGTATTGAGAAGGATCATCACTCCTTTAAGATACAAGTGCGTTAATATAGGTTATAGATAAGGTTATTACATACCCATTTTTTTGATTCACTTTAAAAAGTCACCACGGGAGTGTAGTCTACCCAACAACAGAAATAAACCAAGACCAGCCTCAAGACCTACATGCTATTGCATCCATGGTACTAGTTGCATCCAACAAAAAACCTTTTAGTTTACTAGATCAAGAGGAAGGTTTGTTAGAAAGATAGCATTGCCAAACCCTCCACAACTACCAACTAGCTCAGCTCAATCAATATTAAGCTACACCAGATTTGCGTGCAGTAGAATAGGTAGTTTACTCCACACTGTAAAAAGACATTAGATCATTGTGCAATAACATAAAAAACCGTCATATTTTTATGGTAACCATGGCCGTATGGGCAAGAAACCAAACATCCATGGTGTTGTGACTCACCTACAACCATTATTCTTACAACCAATACCTAGAAATTTCATAAAAAACAAACCAGACCCAAAGTTATCCACCTCAAATGGTGTAACATACCTCAATCACAGTGAACCATCAAGCTCAAAACCACACCGTGTGGTATAGTTATGTTATGTGAGAAACTTGAGAAAAAAACAATATGCAATGATAGTCATCTGTGTTGGGTGCCAACAAACAACCACAAACACATGGTGACAACAAATCCTTTAAAATAAAAAAAACTTTATCATTCAAAATAGTCCGATTCTGTTCTTTTTTTTTTTTTAAACATAGTGTATTCATTACATCACCCACCCAAGCGAGAGCAGATCCTATGTTTGAAAACCAAAAAAGGCGAGCTAGTTCCAATAAGGTACTGACCTAAGAAGCTACCCACATGTTCCACCAATTCCATAGCTACATAGCAAGTCAAGTTGAGGAAGCCCTCAAAAAAATCTCTCTTTCACATACAGACACGATGGAAAGGGGGTACACACCTGGAACACAAACAACTTTCCTCTCTACAACTCAAGGTAAACACATCACCCCAATCCACTAGGATTCACCTTCAAAATCTTCTTTCTCGCTAGCAGACCATTGCCCTGCACACCTCTTGAATCAACCACACTCTATCAAATCACGATCCAACACGCACGCACCACATGAAACATTTCACATCTTTTGACACACACCAAGAGCCTCTTTCTCTCTCTTTGACACAAGACACTACCAGTTTGATGGGGGCACACTTGCCTACACACACACCCGACACTGTGGACACAAGCACAAGAGCAACATAACAAAGGGAGGGAAGAGGGAAATGACACCAAAAAAATGCGGGCAATGATGTTCTTTTCTTCAATCAAGGCATCCAGATACAACTAGCTCTGTCTGCATAACCTCGAAGGACGTGGAAATTCAGACCTCGACAGCCCTTGTTGATGCCATCACTGTGATGGAGCCTCCTCTTCTTGCCTTCGTTGAAGAATCATGCTCAAGAACTCTATCTTTGCTTCAGCCTCCATCTTCCGAAAGAAAGGTAGCCCATTCTTGGGCTCCCCTCTACCTTGACAATACCCGCACCCAAAGAAGAAGCTGAAGCCGACCCCTTCAACTTCGCTCCTCATTCCCAAAAAAACCCTCCTTTTTTTCCTTTCCTTTCTTACTTCTTCTCCTCTCTTCTTTCTCTTCCTTTTCTTCTTCTTTCTTTTTCCTTCCTTCCCTCTTCTTTCTCCTTTCTTCTCTTGTTCTTTCTTTTTCCTCCTCCTGAAGAGTCCCCTCCTCCTTTCTTTTCCTTTCCTTTTTTTTTTGCAAAACTCACAATTGTGAGTGGATAGTATTAAGAACATCAGAAATATACACCAACCTCAAGCTCAACAGACCGAGCCTTGAAGGTCATAAGATTACAAGTTTTCTGCTTGACAGAGAGACCACAACTACTCCTAGGCTTTACTTCTTACCATGACATGTATGGTTCTAGACCATTCCTCTGCAGCTTGTTTGCCTCCGTTCATGTGGATCTTCACTCTGCTCTCTTGTATGATTTCACAAAAGCTTGCCATAGCCAGATCCCCCTCAAACACGTGGTGGTTCCTTGCTTGCCAAATATGGTGAAAGAAGTAGTATCTGATTATTTGAGTGCAAACAAGAAGAGCACGACTTCCCATCCTGTTACTACCAAAGGGCAGATCCGTCTTGAAGAACTTAATTTTCCATGTCCTTTGAATCCACTTGCATATTTTCCAACCATGCCACTAATAGCCTGGCATCCCATGAGAAGGTGGGCTAGGTCTTAACTAGCTATTCTGCACCCGAGCAGCGATCGGACCCGATTCCTCTTTCTTGTATCTTTACGCCCGTTGGTAGAGCACCCCACATCACTTTCCACATAAATACCTTCATATACTGAGGCCATCTTGGCTTCCAGATGTTATCCATGACTCCCTCCCACCATTTTCCCTTCCAGTGCCTCTTCCATACTTTGTTGAGGGGGCTACACCAGTTAGCCTCGTGCATTAATGCATGGTAAATTCCTTTAGAATGTGATTTCCAAAAGAGGCTACTCACGGGCCATCTCTAAGCGTCCCATTCAAAATTGGATTCACAAATTGGCTTCACCACCTTAGCATCTCTTTTAACACCCTGTATACTAGTAAGATCTTGAAGCCATTCAATTGGAATTGGATTGCTATGGAGTCAGCAGTTTTCCAGCACTTACTGTTACCATCTCAAAATTGCTCTAGTCGAATGAGCCCCGTATTATTCACATTCCTGGCCATTTCTATCCAATAGGGGCTTTGCAGTGGCCCCAACATTTTAGAGATCCAAGGGGACCAGTGCAAAATGGATTTTTTAAAATATCTGGTTTCTTCCCCCCATTCCAAAACCTCAGCTTCTCTTTTGCACTTCCTCATCAGTTACCCTGAGAGTCCACCAGATCTAAGATAAGACCACTTCGGGGCGAGAAGTTTGTCGTGCATCACAACCCCCTTCCACTTTCCCCCTTTCGATCTCAGTTTTACTGCATCAAGAATTTCCTTGGTCATGATAGCCCAAGATTGGTTCTGTTTAGCCAATGAGACCAGAAATTTGGCACACATGGCCTCAGCATGGGATACAGGGTTAAGAATTCTGAGCCCTCCTTGGATTACCAGGCAAGCAACAACCTCCCATCTAGCCCACTGCCATGGCCGGGAGGTTTTCGTGTTGTTTTTCCAAAGAAACATTTTAGCTAGTTTAAGAATTCTTTCCAGTGACACTTGGCCATCTTGAGCACGGGGCTAAGGAAAGCAATATAAGGGATCATATAAGAGTTAATCACTCTAATCCGGCTTTGAAAGGGGAGGAGAACAAACTCCCATCTTCTCATTTTTTAGCTTATTTTTTCAAGGACCCATTGAAATCTTTGCCTGTGGGTTACGTCCACCCCTATGAGGGCTCCCAAGTGTCTGAAAACACTCCCTTTTGAGATAATCTCTCCTGTCCAGACTGAAGGGTCAAAAGAGTCGTTCTTCGACAGGGAGATAAGCCTTGCCTTCTCTATATTGCACTTGGATCTTGAGGCCACGGCAAATGTTTGCATAATCTCCAGAGCTCTCCTGACCACTTGAGGGCACGCCTTCAAGAATAGGAGCGAATCATCTACAAACATTTTGGCCAGTAGCTGGTCGTTGCATGGTAATGCCATGCCTTGAATCTCTCCCCGCGCAGCACTGGCTTCGAGCATCATAATGAGAGGATGCGACCCGATGGTGAACAGCAAGGGGGCCAGGGGAAACATTGATTAATAGACCTTTTAACGTCAAAAGAGCCCACAATTTTGTCATTGAACAAGAGCTCTGATTGGCTGCCACCAACGCCTAGTGTGTGTATGAGGCGACAAAGGCGAGGCCCAAAGCCCATAGCTCCCATGACTTCTTCTATATAGGACCATTCTATTATGTCATAGGCTTTGTCAAGGTCCAGCTGCTGCTGCAAGATGCACTCTTGCTTGGAGAGGATGCATACTCAATTCCTACCATTGCTGCCGAGATATTGTCATATATGGATCTCCCTTTAACAAACCTGTGTTGATGGGGAGAGATTATCCGACTCAGGAGGGGGGCAAGTCTGAGAGCTACCGCCTAAACAAAAATTTTGTATGCTCCTGACATCATCGTAATGGGACGCCAATGTTTAAGTTAAGAGCAACAAATATGTTTGGGGATGGGCTTGATAATCCCTCTCTTAACACTTGCATCCAACAACTCTTTGAAAACCACTTGATTGGCCATCCGTGTGACTGGACCCTTGAGATCATCCCAAAATTCCTTGAAGAATTCAAACGCCAGTCCATCCCAACCGGGGGACTTTTCATTGCCAAGAGCTGTAAGTGCCGTTGAGCATTCCTCTTCAGAGAAGGCCAATTCCATGCGGTTGGCTTCCTCCTAGGAAACCTTCTTTTCAACACTCCCAAGTAAGACCCTCGGGCTTCTTCCAATTCCTGAGATTGGTTCTCTGGTGAGCCGATAATCTTGTTGAGATAATTGATCATAAGTCCAGCCATCTCATCTTGGTTTTGAATTGTATTCCCTTTCTCATCATCGAGCACTTGCACGCGGCCTCGAATCTTCCTCACCTTCAAAGCCCTAAAAGAATGTGCTTGGTTAGCAGGCTTTGGTTGAAGGAACGTTTCCCTAGAGAGCAATCTCGCCTTCTTGATTTCCTCTAGCTCCTCGTTGGCTAGGTGAGATTTAGCTTCAAGCTATCGCTTGTGGTCATCCTTGGTAGCCAGTCTGGTAACCTTCCTAGAGGCTAATAGGGCTACCTCCTCTGTGAGATGTTTGATATGTACCTCATTGGATTTTTTAACCCGAGGACCCGAAGTTTTGATTGCTTTTTGTACACTCTGAAAAAATAGATTCCAAGAACGAGGTTTATTTATCCTGACATCTTTCTTGAGCTTTCCTAACGCTTTCTTGGTGATGCTTCTGAAGAGGGGGTCTTTGAACAGGTGTGTCCTTGTAACAAGGAGCTTTTTCTCCCCTCCCGAGGATTGCCCCCCCCCCCCCCCCCCCCCCCCCCTTTATCTTTCTTGAGTTGTAAGTGTAATGGCATGTGATCGGAAAGGCTTTGTGTTGAGATTAACTTCATCTCTCACGTTGATGAGATCTAGTCAGCTTGATGAGAGCAGTAGCATCTGTCCAGCCAAGAGGTAGTGTGAGCATACTAAAGGCTCGTGTATGTGAATCCAGGCATGTTGTTCCAAGGGCACACTTCCACAAGTCAATCATGGCCCACTTCTCATATAAGCTCAACCATTTAGACTTTTCTGAGCCAGCGAGTATACTGGCGGAACCTGTTTTGTACTTGTTTTTGTCGACCATATTGAAATCTCCAACCATCAGCCACTCCCCTTGATCGGAGTATCCCTGAGCTGCATCCACAGTTTAGCTCTATCCTTTGAATTGCAAGGGCTTTATACATTTACAATGGTGATAGGATAATTGTCCCATACGATTCTAACACCAAGGACTCTTCCGGAGGGGTGGTTTAACACCATCTTTGGCTCCAAATCTCTGTCAACAATAAATAAGACACCACTGAAACCGTCACTTCCTTCCCCATAGAAAAAATGTTTTTTTCCTACAACCTATTTTCTCTTGCTACGAGCATCCAAATGGTGCTCTTGGATGGCCCAACAATTGACTGCCTCCTCTTTCTTCACTTCTTCCCAAAAGAGAGTGCCCTTCTTCCAGGTTGTTAATCCCTTCACATTCCAAGATTAAATAGAGAGGGTATCCATCATTGGGAAAGGGGACAAATTCTTCTGCCTCTAGGAACTCGTCCATAGAGTTCCTATTCAGGTTGTCCTCTTCCATTGGCTCCTTTTTTGCTGGAACCTGCAGGATATCCAGCTTGGAAGTGAAAAGTCCTCTTGATTCGTCTTCCCCAAAACTTTGAATAAATTGTCATACACGAAAGTAGGCTTTGGGAAATCCGGCGGGAGACCTTTGATTGTCCCACGGCCCTAGCCTGTGCTTTGAACCGTTTACACGAAATATGAGATACTTGTTGCCAACCCTCATCTTTAGACCTAAGAGTTGGAGACATTATGATCTTTTGTATTACTTGGGTTGTCGTTCTTTGCTGAGTGGTGGATGAAAAGCGGTAGCTTTGGGTGGTCGTGTCCTTACTCCGATTGCCATGAGCTTGTTTCTCTACAACTTTATCCGAGTTGTCTTTATTTTGGCCACCCTCTGCCTTGTCAAGATTTTCAGTGGGCTTCTTTCCTTTTCTTTTCACTAAGTCTTTTAAAATTTACATGTCTTTACATGCCTTTTCACTTGCCATATGTTTTACATACAAAACCTCGCAAGGCTTTAAAAACTTCAGATGGCACACTCCCTCATATAACCAAGTGGACACACAAGTGACCCCTGACCAATTTTTTGAATGGACATGTCTTTCCTCTTGGAGCTCCGATTCACAATCCGAGAAGACTAGCATGCTTCACACTCGAGATTCATATGCCTACTTTCCTGCTCCAGCCTAGGCCATTTGTCCCCATCTGCCCTACACATTTGAAATTTGTAAGACCTTCTAGCTTAAACTGCTCTTTTTTCACATTGTGGCTCCATTTGATGAACCGTCTGAACGAGCTTCTAGAACATCTTGAGCACGACATTGTTGGAAACATTTTTGATACTTCAAACACTTTGACCTCCTATCCCAATTAGCCCGCCTTGGAGGCCTTGGAGGCCCAAAAATTTCTTTAAGCATACATTTCTCTCGGCCCTTGCTTGCCCAAGCCTTTTATACCCAATTTAGCACTGGGTCCCACATATGTAGGCATCCATAGCCTTGCATAATTCACTTACTAGCTTGAACCAAGTTTGGTTGCACCATCATTTTCCACCCCCTAGTTGAACATTTATGTTCAACCATAAACATTCTATTGCACCTAAAACACTACAACACCAGACTGACAACCAAGATCACTCCAAACCCTTAACCTTATGTACAAAATCTATCTCCTGTCACCCACCATATACCCGCTTAAGCGGGTTGCCCAACCCCCTACATTACGTGCTATCATCCACCTGGCTCTGATCACTCCCATCCAGTTGCAACACCTTACCATAGTGCCATAGCCGTGCATCTAGCCAGCCATCCACATAAGCTTCCCTCATCATGCTTCCACTGCTCCCAACATCCATATGCATAGTATCCACTTCCAAAAAAACACCACCAAATGCATCACCACTCCCATCAGGCATACCATCACTAATCCAGAACATATCATGCCCTCCCTCCCAACCATATAAAGTGAGATCCTTCTCAAGAAATTCCTTCACCTGCTCAATAGCCCACTTCACAGATGCACCTCGTCTGCATACCCTTCAACCGCCACACAGAAACCTCCCTTGAAATCTTGGCCCCGACCTAGGAATCTCCACCATCTGTCATAGAGCGCACTTGTAGCACTAGAAGCTCCATCTCTGGCTCCCTGATATCCTCTTTATGTGCCAAGCACTTGATTTTGATATCCTCAAGCACTTTCGAACCATCCAGCTCATAGGGGTCTACCACCACCTCTTGCAGATCAACCACATGTACTTGCTTTTCAAGCTTCTCCTCATCAAGTGGTAGACAAAGCACAAAGCCACCTCTAGCTTGCAACCTAGCTAAAGCCTTCTCAACAAGCAGATGTGATTCTTTATCCATTTCACCCACCGGCTCATCAAACCCCCAATCAACCTCATTATCCAAGAATGTCTACTCAAAAGAACCTGTATTCAAGGCATTTCTTGTGCAATCGATAGGTAACTGCAACTGCTCTTCCCTTTGATGAGATTCCAATACCTCTTGCCTACCATCTTCTTCAATCTTTTCTTCTTCCTTAGCCACAACATCACTCTTCTTCTTGGGAAATCCCTGTACCTGTTATACAATCAAAACACCTTCCATGGCTATCTTGATGAGCATCGTCATTAGCATGGTGCTGCATAGCACCCTCACCTGTAGGTTTTCATTTCCAAGCTCCAACACTCTTACTTGCTCTTCATTCATAGTGGCAACCACAAAATCTTCATGCATATAAAAAGATAACTTTACCTTTACCAGCACCAACTCTTTGAATTATGTCTCCCAGCTTGTATCTCTATCCTCCTCGCTTGTTTCCTAGAAACTCGAGCTTGTAGCCTCATCATCTTCACCATAGGCTGATTTGGAATCAATATCATCATCCTCTAGCTACTCCACAAAAGTTGGACCATTGTTGTGCCCACTTTCATCATCCAACCCCAAGATCTTGGCACCTACAACTTGGCCACGATTTCTTACCCTTTCGCACAATCACTCCACAAGAACAGGCTTCACCCCTTCAAGTTGCATTGGGAATTTGGCATCTGCTACTCCCTCTGCTCTTTATCATCCACCTTATCTTGAACTCAAGGACACATGCAAGCTAGGAATTTCTCCATCTTGAAACCATCCGCATTGCCCACTTGGGTGGCAACAACCAGAACAGTCCAACAAGCTTCGAACTTATCGACAAAAGCATCAAAATTTCCACTTACTTCTTGTCGCAGCTCTTTAATCTCTGCATCTGCTTGAGTAGCCGACACCACCTTGCAAAACTTGCAGAGAAACTGCTCTCAAAAACCAACATAATCATGCTTATTTGTAGCTTCTAGACCATTGAATGGGACCTTTGCTTTACCTCACAGCACCAACAACACTGTCTCCAGCTTTTCTTCATCAGTCCACATGTGCAATGATATCATAAATAACTCAAAATTTTTCAACCACTCGTCCCCATCTTCATCACCATTAAAAATCAGACCCAAACTCTACCACATCTTTGATCACTCACACATGACCATGAAGCAATCAACGTGCTCCTCCGTGGGGGCACCGGAAGATGGAAAGGGGGTACACATCCAGAACACAAACAACTTGCCTCTCTACAACTCACGGTAAACACATCACCCCAATCCACTAGGATTCACCTTCAAAATCCTCTTTCTTACGAGCAGACCACTGCATGTACACCTCGACTCAACCACACTCTATCAAATCACGATCCAACATGCACCCACTTCATGACACATTTCACAGCTTTTCACACACACCAAGAGCCTCTTTCTCTCTCTTTGCCACAAGACACTACTGGTTCGATGGGGGTACACTTGCCTACACACACACCCGACACCTCGGATACAAGCACAAGAGCATCAAAACTGAGGGGAGGAAAGGGGAAAAGACACCAAAAAAATATGGGCAATGATATTCTTTTCTTGACTCAAGGCATCCAGATACAACTAGCTCTGTGTGCATAACCTCAAGGGGCATGGAATGGACTTTGATAGCCCTCGTTGATGTCGTCACTGTGATGGAGCCTCTCTCTTCCCGTCTTCGTTGAAGAATCACGCACAAGAACTCTATCGGCCTTCGAGCCTCCATCATCCAAAAGAAAGGTAACCCATGCTTGGGCTTTTGCCTTGACAACACCCACACCCAAAGAAGAAACCGAGGCCGACCTCTTCACTTTCACTCCTCGTTCTATTCTATGTAAAGTAGAAAGTAGAAAGTCTATTGACTTTACATTTTGAAAAGCCTCACTTCTTACAATGTTACTCTTTACTTTTGCATTTTAAATCTAACCCTTCACTTTTGTTTTGCAAGGCTTTCTCTTAAGTGAAGCAGCGAGTGACACATGGAGGGTCTCTCCTTTCTTGAAAAATTGAAGCTGCTTCATATATAATATAGAAGGAGGGCGTTGTCGAGGAGGAGGAAAAAGAAAGAAGAAGAGAAGAAAGGAGAAAAAAAAGGGAAGGAAAAGAAAGGAGGGAAGGGAGGGAAGGAAAAGAAAGAAGAAGAAAAGGAAGAGATTAGAAGAAGGAAGAAAGGAAATGTTTAAATGTACATATCAAAAAAGGGATAATTTTAGTGAAGATTTTATTATTTAATAAGAATTTAATTTTTGAATATAAATATTTGGCTTTATTTTTTCAAGGGATTTTTTCCAAGACCAATATTGATATTTTTTAGAGATTTCTAAAAGTTTGTCCTTTTTAAAGAGATTGAGAAAAAAAAAAAGCTCACCTCACATCGACTTGCTTATGTGTTGCTTTGAGGACATGCATGCAAATAAAGAGGTTGATCCACGTTATTGGCTATGAGAGAGAGAGAGAGAGAGAGAGAGAGAGAGAGAGAGAGAGGTATTTGTATGTGTATGCACCCATGCATGAGAGAGAGAGAGAGAGAGAGAGAGAGAGAGAGAGAGAGAGAAGATTTTATCGTTGAGCTCATATGCACTATATCTCACTAAGGGCATCCTTCAAGCCCTTCCAATTTCCAAGATTTGGTGGTTTTCTTTGCATCATAGTGTAATTTTAAAAGGGTAACTAACGGTTTTCATCGGTTGAAAATGGATGAAATGCTTAATAAAAACCAACCCTCACATTGGCACCCCAAATGAGGAGAAACATTGCCCAGTTGACAGACCTTTTACCGGTTCTCAGATAATTTATCCTTTTTATTTTTAAGAGTCAAAATGTGGGCCATACTTAAAAACCTATAAATTCTCTAAATTTTGACACGCAAGGGTGTCTATTAAAAATCAACCTCAAACACACACACACACACACACACACACACACATGATAATTGTTGAGCGCCCAATGAATGATGCGTCAAGGAGGAGAAGGGAGAGAGAAAGACATAGCAAAATGTTCAAGGATATAGGAACAATTTAAAAAGACACTAAAAGTTGCACGA
The DNA here is from genome assembly GCF_014529385.1 of Adiantum capillus-veneris. Lineage (NCBI taxonomy): Eukaryota > Viridiplantae > Streptophyta > Polypodiopsida > Polypodiales > Pteridaceae > Adiantum > Adiantum capillus-veneris. Next base: position 92,777,263 of record NC_140936.1, read on the forward strand.
GTCTTCAACAAAAACGAATATCTGTGGAGAGAGAGAGAGAGAGAGAGAGAGGTTTTGCTTCCATGGGGGGGAGCATAGAATTTTTGAATGTCATAATTACTGTACTAGAACCATAGCAGGAGCCCTCAAGATCTATGTGATAAATCTTTGATTGAAGCATAATACACACACAGATTCACACACACACACATACACACATATACATATATTTATTATTTATTAATACACATAGATACATACATTCATATGTACACACATACACATACATATACATATATATACACACACATACAATAACACATATATATACACATACAATAACACATTCATATGTACACACATACACATACATATACATATATATACACACACACACACATATATATACACACACATACAATAACACATGTAGATGTATATATGTATGTGTGTGTGTGTGTGTGTGTGTGTGTAGGAAAAACTACCAAAATACCCCTCTAATTTGTGGAAATTTCCAAAATATCCCTCAATTTTCAAAAAGCCCAAAAATACCCCAAATATTTTGTCACAAATTTCCAAGATTCCCTTCAATTTTTTCAAAATTCCCAGAATACCCTTGGTTGTGAGATCAAATTTCTCCAAAAACATTGTAGCTTTTCATTAGAAGACTGATTATCTTTGAATACAAAAAGCTAATGGATGAAATGCCTAATAAAAACCAACCCTCACATTAGAAAATGGATAAATGCCTAATAAAAACCAACCCTCACATTGGTATCCCAAATGAGGAGAGAGATTTCTCAGTTTGATAGACCTTTTACCAGTTCTCGAATATTTTGTTCTTTTTATTTTTAAGAGTTAAAATGTGGGCCATGCTTAAAAACCTATACATTCTCTAAATTTTAACACGTAGGGTGTTTATTAAAAATCATCCTGAGAGAGAGAGAGAGAGAGAGAGAGAGAGAGAGAGAGAGAGAGAGAGAGAGGATAATTTTTGAGCGGCCAATGAATGATGTGTCAAGGAGAAGTAGGGAGAGAGAAAAACATGGCAAAATGTTCAAGGGTGTAGGAACAATTTAAAAAGACACTAAAATTTGCACAAGTCTTCAAGAAAAGCAAATATCTATGGGGGGAGAGAGAGAGAGAGAGAGAGAGAGAGAGAGAGGTTTTGTTGCGGGGGGGGGGGGGGGGGAGCATAAAAATTTTGAATGTCATAATTACTATACTAGAACCATAGTAGGAGGCCTCAAGACCTATGTGGAAAATCTTTGATTCAAGCATAATACACACACACACACACACACACACACACACACATATATGTATTTATTTATTTACACACAGATACATACATGATTCATATGTACACACACACACACCTATACATACACACACACACACACATATATATATATATAGACACATGCATATGTATATGTTGTGTGTGTGTGTGTGTAGGAAAAACTACCAAAATACCCCTCTAATTTGTGAAAACTTCCAAAATATCCCTCAATTTTCAAAAAGCCCAAAAATACCCCAAATATTTTGTCATAAATTTTTAAAATTTCCTTCAAATTTTTGAAAATTCCCAAAATGCCCTTGGTTGTGAGATTAAATTTCTCCAACGATAAAAAACTTTGTAGCTTTTCATAAGAAGACTGATTATCTTTGAATACAAGAAGCTAAAACTAGAATTTGAGTTGGTTATGTAGGTTTTGGAGATACTTTGCTTCATTATTTCTAGACATAATATGTATATGTATACATACGTATGTATGTATGTACACACACACACACACACACACACACACACACACACACACACACATATATATATATATATATATATATATATATATATATATATATATATATATATATATAGAGAGAGAGAGAGAGAGAGAGAGAGAGAGAGCTTAAGTCTTAAAAACAATCATAATTTCAATGAAATATCTATTCATAGAGTCGTGAACTCAAACACACATTGTGTGTGTGTGTGTGTGTGTGTGTGTGTGAGAGAGAGAGAGAGAGAGAGAGAGAGAGAGTAATGTTTATCATTTCTATATCATTCCAATTTTATTAGATGCTTCAAATCTTTGAAATAATTTGAGATTTTTTCTATGATGTTAGAATATTCTACAACTTCTTTATTGATGTCAATATGGTGGTATCTTTTTTATTAGTGGCATCATTAAAGTTTCCATAAAGAAGATGCTCCCCTACTATGGATATAATGGTGGCAACTAACAAATTGAGTCCATGAAGTTTCTAGGAGAGAAAGAAATGTAGGTCGTGATCCAGGCTAAAATATAAGAAAAAAAATTTGACGTGATCAAAAGATGAACTCTAAAGTAGGGTATGATATTCGTACTCTCAAATTTTCAAAGGATATAATGTGCACAAAAAGATGCTCTCCTACATTGCTTCAATGTTCCGCCTCACATGTAAGAGAGCAGAAGCTAAGGAGCTAAGCCAAATGGTTGGTATGATATAGATTGTGCATAAGAGAATAGTCTCAAGCATGTAAACGGTTGAATACAATATGCTCTCACAAAGAGGAAGATGCTTTTGTAATTCGGGGAGAGAGGGAGAGAAAGGTCAATGGCATGCATGATTTCTAGTCATCAACTTTATTTTGCACCACATCCTTCAGTTTAACATAATGGTTAAAACTCTTACAAAAATAAACAACTAAGAAACCTTATTCTACTTTCAGTTCTATCACATTTAAAGATGCAAATGACGTGAAAGTGTAAACGAAAAAATAGTGTGAACCTTATTGTGTTAAGTTTCTTATGCATTATTGTGATTAAGCTATGATTTAAACCATTACTATGCTTGTGCAAAAAACATAGATAGGGATACAAGCAAGTCATCCAGAGAGAAACATAGATGGAAGGGTCAATCAGATTCTTAATATTAATAGAAAGCCAAAATATCTCTTTGAAACTTGAAACTTTCTTGGTACATTGAAAAATATGAGCCCCAATCTGTTCTTACACAATGTAGCAGTCGTTGGTCCTCATCTTTAACCACTTACTAGCTTACCCAGTTTGTACTTCTTGACTTGGTAGCACTTTTGCCAGCCCTAGGTAGACCAAGGAAAAGACATCCTATAGGCTGTTATGATGTGCACCTCTACCATGTCTTGCTCATAAGAAAGACGCAAGGATAGAAGCAAGTAAGAGAGTGGAGTAGAGACATTGAACCCAATTGTGTTCCTACCATTGAAACCAATTCTAGAACCCGATCTGTTTTCAAAAATAAATAAATCACATTGACTTCTCTTAGCATTCATCTCTTCACACCATGCTAACTTATCTAATCTCTATCATCAAGTTTGGTAGCATTGCTAGATCAAGATAGACCAAAAGGACGACTCTCTCTCTCTCTCTCTCTCTCTCTCTCTCTCTCTCTCTCTACCCACCCCAATAGAAGAAGAGCACCTCTAAGTTTGTTGAACAAAGGTTAGCACCTCATGAAAGATAATGTTTATGAGAAGCTCCCAAGCTTGGTTTTAAAGTATTCTTTGCATTATCTTACATATAGACCAAAAGGAGGACTCTCTCTCTACCCACCCCAATAGAAGGAGAGCACCGCTAAATTTTTTTGAACAAAGGCTAGCACCTCATGAAAGATAATGTTTATTAGAAGCTCCCAAACTTGGTTTTAAAGAATGCTTTGCCGCATCTTACTTTTATTCATGTTTGTTAAAATCTATCAAGAGGTTGTGCCATGCATCATTTTTAGAAATACAATAGACTATACATGTAGAAAGAGAATATTGATAGTGTTCTAATTGGAACATAAGATAGCCATATGAAAATGCATGCCATGTTTCCTTGACCAAAGCATCGCGCGGGTCACATACTAGTCTTCACAAAGTCTTTTAAATTTTACATGCCTTTTCATATGAGCCACGACGGCCTCGTCCTTGCCTCATTCATTCTTTCAATGAAGTCAACTTCTTTTTTTTCTTTCACACACAGGGCCTTATGTTTCTAAATGGGTACCATAGAGCCTCTTCCCATGCACGGCATGTTGCGTCTCGAGCTCGTGCCTCGGGCCGCAAAATCCTACTTTCTAACTCAATTCTTGACCTCGTCTTGCATAAATACTACCACCTTCTAACTTTTCCGCACCCGCAATCGAGACTACCAAAATGACAAAATTATCAGATCTCCTCGGACCGGCGATCGTCGCCAATTTCAACTGCCTGTATCTTCCCGATCTGAAATCCGTTTGACAAGCCATAAACTCCTGTGGCATTCACTTGCCACATATTTCAGATACAAAACCTGGCAAGGCTTTAAAAACCTCAAATGGCACGTTCCCTCATATGACTAGACGGACACACAACTGGCCCCTGACCAATTTTTTGAATGGCCATAACTTTCCTCCTGGAGCTCCGATTGACAATCCAAGAAGACCAGCATACTTCACACTTGAGCTTCATATGCCTACTTGCATGTTCCATCCCGGGCCATCTATACCCATACCCTGCACATTTGGAATATGCAAGACCTTCTAACTTTAAACTGCTCTTTTTTTCACATTGTGGCCCCGTTTGACGAACCGTCTGAACGGGCTTCTAGAACATCTTGAGCATGACATTGCTGGACACGCTTTTGATACTTCGAACACTTTGACCTGCCATCCCAATTAGCCCGCCTTGGAGGCCTTCTCGGCCCAAAAATTGCTTTAAGCATACATTTTTGCCGGCCCTTGCTTGCCCAAGCCTTTTATACCCGATTTAGCACTGGATCCACTTATGTAGGGCATCCATAGCCTCGCATAATTCTCTTACTGGCTCGAACCAAGTTTAGTTGCACCAATGATACGCAAGGGTAAGGCTAAGTGAGGGGCATATATCAACCCTCACCTCATTTAAATAGTGAAGCACCTCCGGTTGATGTACTCAGTAGCGCTATTAAGGAGGATCCACTCCACGCTTGGTCATCTATAGGTTAGAATCTCGAGGTTTTATGCTTCAAGCGTCAGTTGCCAAGGAAGCTCAAGTGGGAGATAGCTATGGAGCCCGACGCTTGCATGTATCAGAGAGAGTCTCTCAAGCGCGAGGTAGGGAGTGGGATGTAACGTGCACACATGCCAACAAGTATTAAAGTTTTCACATGAATACGCCATGCGTCCCATTTGGGGACGTTTGTGAACTAGACAAACAATTTCATTCTCACTTCATTCCAATATATTGCGAGCATGAAGGCTAAGAACGCTAAGAAAGACGAGATTCCAAAAGCAAGAGAGCAGAAGAAAGTGAAAAAAGACCAATGACGACTTGAATCACTTGCAGAACTAGATGCACGTAGACGACGACAAGAAGAGGCAACTCAAGCAAAGAGGTCTAAGAAATATTGGGAAGCACAACAACTCGCTTTTGAAAAAAGGATGCGAGCTATTCTTTGGGAGGGTGGTTCCTCAGAAGGTCTAATTCTAAGGCCTTTGCATGTTGATCATCCATTCCATGCCAATGCACGAAGAAGACGAATGGAGAAATTGCAAAGGTCTCGCCAACAGGCTGCTAGAAGTATATGAGGCATTACTACAAGTATGTGGGTTTACTGTTTGGCCTCTTCCCTAGTAGCCCTTTAAAAACTACTTTTCAGTCGAGTGTTTACTTATTTTGGACCTTAAGTTTTTGAAGATTTTGTGTTTCACCTCTTACATATTAGAACTTTCAAACTACTTTTCAGCCAGTTTCATAATCATTTTGGACCTCAAATTTTTGGTGCTCATTTTGAACCTCATGTTTTTGTTGAGTTTTCAGAATATAAATCAAAACCTCAAGTTTTGTTGAGTTTGCAAAATATAAATGCAATTATGTAGCCTTCAAAGCATGCAGCAACGTCACTCCTTTATTCTGATTGAAAGCAGATTTAAAGTTCAAAATGTTGGAATTAGGGTTGCAGAGAAACGCACACAGCTTGGAGAAGACGAAGGAAGCTCAAGGCACACAATAGAGAGTGTAGTACTTAGTGTGCAATGGAAAGATAGATAGCCCTAGAGTGATGGGCGTATATACAATGTTTGGGGGAAAAAACCTCCTAAAGAGGGAAAAAATGCCCCGGCGGTCCTAGTGTGTTCACACACATCACTACCACATGTATATGGTAACAAATCCCCCCTAGAGTGATGCGGTGAACGAGAGCTGGCACATGAGTAAAGAGAAGTGCCATGACCTGAGGACATGATCGGTTCACAAAGGGGAGCAAGCCCACAGCTTTGTGGAAAGCTTCGAGCTTCTCACGAGACAATGCCTTTGTGAAAATATCTCTAAGGTTTTCCTGTGTTGGCACATAAGCCAAGTTGATCTCTCCTGCTGAGAGCCTCTCCTTGACATAGTGGTAATGCACCTCAATGTGCTTTGTGCGAGCATGAAAAACTGGGTTCCTTGCAACTGCCAATGCGCTCTGACTGTCAATGTCAATAGTGTTGGCAGTGTCCTATCCAACACCCCAATCAGCCATAAGGCGTCTGAGCCATACACACTCAACCGTAGTTGTGAAGACTGCCCTGTACTCATCCTCACAACTCGAAGTGGCCACAGTAGGTTGCTTCTTGCTCAACTATGATATACATGAACTGCCAAGCATAAAAAAAAAACCACTTGTGGACACTCTCGTGTCAAAACAACCAGCCCAATCTGAGTCCGAAAAAGCATGTAAGTCTGGCGGCAATGATCCCCCCTTGGGATAAAACAAGCCAAGATGTAAAGTGCCACTAAGGTAGCGGAAAATCCTCTTGACAGCCTGCCAATGCTTAGACCCAGGGCTATGCATAAATCTGCTAACCTGTGAGACTGCAAGCTGAATATCTGACCTCGTGTTGCATACATTTTTGAGGCATCCAACAGCAATTTGGTAAAGAGTGACATCAGCAGGATTGCCAGCATCATGTAGACTCAACTTCAAACCTGTTTCCATGGGAGTGGAAATAGGTTTGCAATCCTCAAGTCCAAACTTACATAGCAATTTCTCTATGTAAATTTTCTGACACAATGCAATACCACCATCACACTGCTTAAATTGTATGCCCAAATAATGATGCAAAAACCCTAAATCTTTCATCTTGAAAGTAGCATTCAAATCAGCCTTAAATTCAAAAATATGTCTTTCATTTGGTCCAATGATCAACAAATCATCTACATAAAGAGCAACAATGAGAAGTACATCACCCTCACGCTTTACATACAATCTGCTTTCTGTTGGACTCTTCCGAAAGCCTCGTTTAACCAAATGAGTGTCAGCTTTCTCATACCAAGCACGAGGAGATTGCTTCAACCCATACAAAGCCTTCTTACATTTGCACACTTTGTCCTCTTATCGTTTTATGACAAAACCGCGAGGCTGCGTTACATAAACTTCCTCAAATATGTCACCATTCAAGAAAGCAGTAACAATGTCTGATTGATGTACATCCCAACCAAAATGAGCTGCCAATGAACCTAGAAAATGCACATTAGTCATACGACAAGTGGGAGCAAAAGTCTCTTCATAGTCTATGCCTTTTTGCTGTGCATAACCCTGTGCAACAAGTCGAGCCTTATGGCGATCAATCTCACCATCCGGCTTGCGTTTCAACTTGTAAACCCACTTCGTACCAATGGCCTTTTTGCCAGGAGGCAAATCACATAAAGTCCATGTGTCATTTTCTATAAGTGCATCATATTCTGATTGCATGGCAGCCATCCAATTTTTTGACTTATGTGCTTCATCAAAAGACAGAGGCTCCTCAACATCATGTAAGCTAAACATAGCCAAAGCATAACAATCTAATGCATAAGATGCATGGCGAGAGCCTGAACGAGTAAGACTAGACAAAAGTGCATCCAATTTACTGTCACGCAAAGTGTGCACCTTTGAAACATTGGATAACCAAAAAGAGCGTGCTCAAACACACGCATATGTTAAAGTATGGAAACATTGAATTGAGGGCATACATTCTCTCTCTCTCTCTCTCTCTCTCTCTCTCTCTCTCTCTCTCTCTCTCTCTCTCTCTCTCTCTCTCTCTCTCACACACACACACACACACACACACACACACACACACACACACACACACACACAAAGATGCTTCCTTGAATGTGCCTCCTATGAAGAATTCACTTGGAAAGGGAGGCAAAACAACAAATTGACAATATAAGTGGCAGTCGACAAAATTGATTTGAGTATTCTAGAGCTCTCCTTTGTGGACTAATGTGATTTTTCTCAATGCTGAATATGGAGCTAAAGAGGCAAATACACATTCGTTGCTAGAGATGATGCTCATGAGGGGGAGCATTCAAACCTACGAAGTTGATTGTATAGTGGTGAGAGAAGCAAGAGGTTTTTTGATGATACAGGAGAGTTCTTTAAATCACTTTAAAATACAGGAAGAACCGACTCTAATAGCTCATAATTTTGAATTTTGGAACCATATGCAGCTTCCTTAAGTCTTGTAGAGTCCACACATCAAGTTTGGTCCAATTTTTAACTCCTGATATTTTAAAATTTGACACTATGACTATGGTTATCCATAGAATTTTTCTAGTTTGCTAAGAGTATTACATATTTTCTTAGTTGAAGGTGAGCGAGAGATTTGGAGTCTATGAGCTCAATAGAGGTAGCCAAGGACTGTGAGTGGCTTGCCGAGGACCTCAAGATAGAGTCTAGCTAGATAAGAGAGCGTGTGAGGTGTTGCATGTTGACCTCTCTTGTGAGGTTTTTGTTATGTTTTTGTCTTATTTCTGTTTTGTATAGAAGTGGGGTAACTATGAATCATTATGAAGTTTCTTGTTCATTGATTGGTATTGTTGGCCAAATTAATTATTTCACTTGTACCAGACATTCACACATTCTACAATATGTACTATTTAAGAGCTAGAAATTCCTTAGATCGTTGTAGAAAAAGCCAATTTAGCAACATCCCTTCGACTTCTGAATAGTTGATGTTGGAATTAGAGTTGCAGGGATGAAAAACAACTAGGAAAAGATGAATAAGCTCAAGGCACACAACATACTTTTTTTCTTAGTGCAAATAAAAAGATAAGTTAGCCCTAGAATGATGGGTGTATTTAGAATGCCCAGGGGGAAAAAATTCCTAGCGACAAAAAACTGCCTCCAGGGGTCGTAAATGTGGTAGTGACGTGTGAGGTTGTAAATGTGGTAGGGGTCGTAAATGTGGTAGTGACGTATGTGAGGTTGTAAATGTGGTAGTGATGTATTCACACACATCACTACCACATATATGGTGACAAATCCACATAGAAAAGCAAGCCCAGATCTTTGCAAAAAGCTTCAAGTTTCTCCGTAGGTAATGCCTTTGTGAATAGCTCTGCAATATTTTCATGTGTTGGCACATAAGCTGATCCCTCTTGCTAAGAGTCTCTCTCCTTGACATAATGATAATGCACCTCAATGTTCTTTGTGCGAGTATGAAAAATTAGGTCTGCAACTGCCAATGTTCTCCAACTATCATTATAGATTATGTTGGTGGTGTCTTGTGTCCAACACCAAATTAGCCATAAGGGGTCTGAGCCATACACACTCAAATGTACCTTTGAAGACTACCCTATACTCAGCTTCACAACTGGAAGTGGCCACACTAGGTTGCCATATGAGGAATTCAGAGGTAGAAAAGAATGGTATATGTGATGGGGTGTGACCTTGTTGGGAGTATCACTTGAGAGAGTGAGAGCTCCTTAGGCTCTTGGCTATGGAGGATGGCATGTGGGAAGCCCTGAGGGTGTTTGTGGTGGTCAGTTGATGTTGCTTGGTGGTGCTACGTGCATTTGGGCAGCTGACACCATCGACAGCATGACGATGTGAAGTGATGATATGGCACCCTTGTAGGGACCCCGGGGCAATCACTTATCAAAAGACCCCTATATCACGTGCGTTTAAGAGGTAATTAATGATACCTCAATATACATACTATACTTACACTGTGAGCCTATTTAAAAAAACCCCACCCCCCTCTGTATGTATACATTTTTATACATTTTGGTCTTTTAATAATCCTCTCCTGTTAACTCACGTGATATCATACAAAGTGACCGCCCCGGGGTAGGGACCTGTCCTACACACCTGAAAGGGGCCCATTATGTTGAAGGCAGGGCCTCCCACTAGCGCTAGCACATCATGTAAAAAATGTGAGAGGAAGAAGCAGAATCCGGCAAAGGGGTAGTTTTCTTGCAAAACCTTCCAAATTGAGCAAACAAGTGTTCGATGCTCCTTAAGATGCTAAAAATGGGTCATAGCTCCTATAAACCCAACTTTTTAGCCAGTTTCAGGGGTTCTTTTGCCGAGGACCAAAGGAGTCTTTTCTCAGAGTGAGCATGAACTACAAAACATGAAACAAAAATCACTTTTGGATTCTCATGTGTCATAACAACCGACCAAATTTGAGTCCAAAAAGGCATACAAATCTAGCAGTAATGGTCCCTCCTTGGGATAAAACAAACCAATATGTAAAGTAGTATAAGATTCTTTTAACATCCTCCTATGCTTAGACCCTTGGCTACACATAAATCTATTAACATGTGAGACTAGAAACTGTATATTCGGCCTCGTGTTGCATACAAAAATAAGACATCCGATAGCATCATGAAGACTCAATTTCAAAGTTGTTTCTATTGGAGTAGCAATAGGTTTGCAGTACTCAAGTCCCAACTTATATAGTAATGTCTCTATGTAGCTTGCTTTACACAAAGCAATACCTCCATCACACTGCTTAAACTGTATGTGCACGTAATGACACAAAAGCCCCAAGTGTTTCATCTTAAAAGTGGAATTCAATTCAACCTTGAATATAGCAATGTGTGTCTCATTCAGACTAGTAATCATGAAATCATCTTGCTTGACACAAGGCAATACCTTCATCACACTGCTTAAATTGTATGCCCAAGTAATGATGAAAAAGCCCTAAGTCTTTTGTCATAAAATATAATATCTAATTTTACCAAATGATTTTCTCATATTAAACTGATCACTTAATATGGGAAGATAAAAGGGGAACAAGAGTTAGGATATAGATATGTGATTCTAGACCTATCTCAATAGGGGACCAAAAGGAGAAATGGTTGCATCTCAATAGGGGTCCAAAAAGAGACGGTCTACCAAACAGAAATGTGCAATAAGTGTTTCTAGATTTACCTCAACAAGGGACCAAGAGGAGAGATGGTTACATCTAAAGTAAGGGTCCAAAAGGAGGTAGTCTATCAAAGAGCAACGTGCATCTAATGGAGCTTAAAAGACCTTAGGGTCAGCTTCATTAAAGACCTCCAAAAGTTAGTGTTAAAAAGTCATTTGACCTTAGGCAAGCTAGAGCTGACCTTGAAGTGGGAATCCTACCCTGGCATGAGGTGCTTGTCGGCTTGCTAACTAAAGTAAAAGTGTTTGCGGGAACCTTGCCCAAAGCTTGAGGTGATTTTTATGCTTAGATGACTAAGGTTCTTGAAGTGTTGAATTCAAAGATAAACTCTCAAAAGGCATAAACGGTTTCCATGCTTGATTGACTAAGTGCTTGAAGTGTCCAATACGAACCAAATGACTTAAGAAGCATAAAAGACACATGTCAAAATGATATAACTAAATAATAGGGGAGAGAGAGAGAGAGAGAGAGAGAGAGAGAGGGAGAGTTGTACCAAGCATGAAAGGAATTATACTCTCCCACCACACACAGACACACACACACACTCTTTGTGTGAAGTAGAGCTCCATCTCCTTCTCCAAGCTTGTTGAGAAGTGGAGAGCCTACACCAACACTCTTGGCTATGAAATGAAAATCCAACCAAGAGCCATGCTTCAATGCTTAAGCTTACCATCTTATTCATCTTTATTACTATGCTATTATGTTATGCTAAGCAAGAAGAGTGATAATAAGCGAGGAACTACTTCTTTCTCCTATGATGATTCTTCTTCCTCTTCCCTACCCTCATTCCCCGCTAGCTCTCTCCACCTTCGAAGGTGTTTGAGACCTTGGGAGACTGAGGCTTAGGATGGTTAATGCTTTCTACAATGTTTATGTTATGCTCCTCATGCATGAAGCTTTCCATCTTCATAGCATCACCAAGGTCACAAGGAACACAAAGATTGTATTGTACCAAGTCTCTCTTGATGGGAGAATCTATAATATAAACGCCATTTGGAGGCCATTAGGAGAAAGTTGGACTCACTTTTGGGCGCATGAAAGTTGTACTCTCCCTGTTTGAATGCACGAGAGTAAGAGGAGATGCGCAAAAAGAGTTAGAATGGTTTGCTTACCGCGTAGCGTCGATGGGGGTAGAGTTAATTAAAATGATGGGTAGTAGAGGACGCGAAAAGAGGCAAAAGAGCGGGGCGAGGGTATAGTTGAAATGTTTGGCGGGGGTGCTGCCTCTAAACTTAGAATGCTTACCTCGATGAGGGTGACAACTTCACTTATGTGCATGATTACACTTGAGATTGTGGTTGGTAAATCGTACTGCATGGGAATCTGAGACCATTTATTACTGCATGTCCTTGTGAGCACAGCCCACGTGCCTTTTTCAAGTGACCGTTTAGAGTCAGACAGACGCCAATCGCCCTTGCAGTCGCCATCTCCATCTCCAAGTGGAACAAACAGATCGCCTTTGCCTTTGCCTTTTTTGCGCTCTTCCCCTTGGCCAGCTCTCGTGATCCTGCGTTTAGAGTCAGACACACCGATCGCCCTTCAGTTTCCATCTCCATCTCCAAGTAGAACAAACAGATCACCGTTGCCTTTGCCTTTCTGCACTCTTTCCCTTGGCCACCTCTCGTGATCCTGTGTTGAGCGACCTCCACTAGGTTGAGTGCTTTGCTGCCGCGACGCCATCTCCATCACCACCTTCTGGTTCTTACTGTCGGCGGCCTACGACATCACCATCCAACTCGGCGTCATTACATATTGCAGAGACAGGTTCTTTCTCCCTGATATCTCCCCTTCCTGTGTGATGTTAACTATGTGCGCACCGAAGCCACTTCGTTAGGGTAAGATTAAAAGTCTCGCACCGCATGGTTAGAATAATTACTCCTTATGTGACCGTGCCTGAGTTTGGGCATAGTGAGTGAGTAGGCCTATATATCTATCATTGATAACATTAAATGCTATGTTCTTATCCACACGTTCCAATGATTGGGTTAGAATCAAGCGAACAGGGCCCTTCGGAGATTCTTGGGCCCCTATTCACTTGGTTCTGAATCAAGTGACGTCACCTTTTATGACATTAGCGCATGGGACAAAACCAAGCAAATAGGGCCCTTTGGAGATTCTTGGGGCCCCTATTCGCTTGGTTCTGACTCAAGTGACGTCACCTCTTATGACATTAGCGCACGGGATAGAACCAAGAAAATAGAGACCTTGAGGGATATTCGAGGTTCAATATTCGCTTGGTTATGACACCAAATAGTTTTGGCTTTCTTTTTCTTTTAGTCATGGGGATCATAGTCCTAGAGAGAGACGTTGTGAGCGAGGATACATGTGAAGAAAAACTATTCACGTTCCTATACAAGCCCATGCCCATCACCGTGCACCAGAATTATCAGGAATGTTTAATGCAAAGTTTTCTATACAGAGGATTATAGATTGCTCATTTGAGTACCTACAAACCCATTTGAAATAGTATGAGGCAGTCACTTGTGACAATTCCATGACAGTTGATGGCATGAGATATGTGCACCCAACCGACCTTGACCCTGACAAGAGTGCTTCAAGGAGACTGAATTGCTGTCTAAAAAAGTGTCCCTCCAATGCACTGCTTGTACAAGACAGGTGTATGAAGCACTTCAAAAAGTGTCGCTTAGTGGAATTCTACCATGGGTTTGTTTGTTACTTATACTTTCAAACGGATGGTGAGTCAGAGACTTCCCAGTCAACAACTTCCAGTAGTTGTCCATTGGTGCCGGAGGAAGAGGTAGAGGATGTGGAGGTGCAGTTCGACCCAGAATAAGAGCGGATAGAGGTATTAAAGGAAACATTTGATGCGGGCTTAACTCTTGCTTCTCTTGCGGATGCAGCAATATGGTGCAAGCAAGAAAGTTCAAGTAAGGAAGTGACTTTGCCTCTGAATTGTGCTCCCAGCTTTGCTATGGCGGGCGACAGTACCCACTATGTTCTGCTCACAGATATCATGCATGAGCTCAATATACGGGAGGACTACTGCCTAGCTGCAATTGCAAATTTTTGTGAGGCAGACATGGGGTTTATGGATGATGATGGAGTGGACCAACATCTTATTGCTGACATAGCTGTCCTCGACTCACAGCTCACTTCAGGGTGGCAACTGATCAAAGATACATTCAATGAAGCGAAGTCCGGAGAGGCCAATTTTCCAACAGATGAGCAGTTTGAATCTACAACAAAACAACTCGGCTTGGAAAACATGGGTAGTCCCGTGGCACCTAGAGATTAGGTAATGAATAGTCAGTCTATTCACTTGTGGGGGAGGTTGATGCTGGAATGGGACGAGAATCAGATGGTAACTTTTGTCGTGCATTCATATGGTATTGGAGATGGCCCAATGATGAAATATCATGATCATTTTTTTTGTTGACAGGTGCTAGTGTATGACGATAGTTTCCTTAGAAGAGTGGGAGGCTCACTGCAAGGGCTTTTCACTGGAGTCCAAGGCAAGGATGCGGCGTTGTCTCACTACATCGGGCATTTCAACCACAAAAAGGTTTGTAGAACAATTCAAGTACTTGGCAATTGTACTCATCTCACTTACGGCCCATAAATTCATTATAATTTTTATGTAGATCATAATATACCACAAGGAAATTACTTTGTTTATGTTGCTACCATCAATTTAGTTCACCCTCTATGTTCTCAAAGTGATCTCACAAAAATGCTCACTTTAATTTTCTTAATTCCGCTATTCTCAAAGTTCATAGGCCATTTCCATTACATCTTTCATCTTAAAAGTCGCATTCAAATTAGCATTTAATTCAACAATGTGTGTCTCATTTGGACCAATAATCAAGAAGGGTGTAATCATGTTAGCGTGTCACACTTTTTGTGTTAGTTAGCATGTGCCAACATGCACATATCGTTAGCATAAGGACAATATTTAGGATGAGTATACCAAAACGTGTATTTAAAATGAGTGGGTGCAATCATGTAAGGTTGACTGATGGGACATTTTTCGAACTCAAATTTTAACTTGGTGAGCCAAATCTTCCTTTTTCCATTCTTAGCAGCAGTCAGTTTTGGTGGGGATGTTACTGCGTGAAGTGTATTGATGAAGCACACAGAGAAGTGGGGCGTGGGGGCCACATGCAAGAGATGTGTAAGCTCTGCCAAGCAACCATCACAATTGTTGTTCAGCATGCTGCAAGGGAGAGAGAGCTCGGACTACCAATGAGAGACCTTCTAGGACTCGTCTGACCATCCACCAACCAAGGAACACAATGGGGCCAAGTCTACTGCTACTTCTTCTCCACCTTGCAAAAGAGTGAAGCTGCCCGATTCCCACGGATCCCCAATTTCACAATTCATGCATGCAGGCAAAGGTAGGAACGAGTCAAGTTCTCTCTCTCTCTCTCTCTCTCTCTCTCTCTCTCTCTCTCTCTCTCTCTCTCTCTCTCTCTCTCTCTCTCTCTCTCTCTCTCCCCCCCCCCCCCCCCCCATGTGTGTGTGTGTGTGTCGTTGTATGTGTGTTCCTTTGTTCAGTGTCCTCTGCAAGTAGTCCTGGATCATGAGCAATATATTTTCCATTATCAACTAGAGAGAGAGGAGCATTACATATGTAGATGAAATGTATTTTTTCAGATTCTACTCTCTTGATCATGTAACGTTTTGGTTTTCGCTAAGGTTCACAGTGCATGTGTGTTGTCCAATGGAGAGCTCCCAAGGTGGAGATTCCATTGCAGGAGAAATTATGTGTAACTGTGGAAGATTTCAATGCTACTTATGGCCTCTGCGTGATTGGTTCGGATCCCAAACTGGTGAGGTGGGAGCAGCTCAGTGATGTAGAATGGTTTAGTGTGGTCAAACAGATGAAGGATCCTAGTCAGTATCGTATTAAATGCAGCTGCATCCACAACAACATGTATGAGCAGGTGACACAGTTACACTATAAGGTCTACCAGAAGGGTCCAACAAACATGGGGATTAGCTCCGCATTCACAAAGGTATTTGTCAAAGAATTCAGTCATGTGCTGATTACAAGCGGTACGACCATGAAGTTCAATTGGGATGAGCTTGTTGTGCAATATTTGCAGTATCTTCGTGAGAAGAGCTACTACGACGGCCATGTCAACAACTGGAAGATGCATAATTCCCAGCATCAAGTTCTAAAATATAAGGATGAATCAGCAGAAAAGTGGGAGGAAAACTCAATCTGAGTAGGTATGAGCAATAGGTTTGCTCCCAAGGCCACACCATTGTCTCGTCGTAGGATTCAGTAGGATCCGGAAAGCCTTTCGTTATTTGACTTGGAGGATTTGCAACGCATCACACCAATTGTCCTTCATTTGAGAACACAATTGCAGGATGCTAAAAAGGATCTCAAAAATGTACAATAGGATCTAGAAGCCACAAGGGTATTGCAATAAAGTTATAATGTGCTTGCCTCAACGATGTTTTGTACCCACATTCATTAATTCAAGGAGTAGTATCATAAGCTTTACGTGTCCGTTTTTGTAAATTTTTTAGTCTAGTCGTAGGTTTCAAAAAATGTGTATCAATGTGTGCATCTTGAAGTCACTAAAGAGAGCCTTCTAACGCACTTGACGGCGTCCAAAACAAGGCCGGAATGTGCACTTTAGATCACATCTAAACTGGCAATATTTTTTATGATGGAGAAATTGAAGGGTTAACACTAGAATGGTAACAGGACACTTTTATGTCCTTGGACACTTTTGTGTCCTGCTAAGTGACCATTTTGCTTGAATTATTTGAAGAGTATGACAATGAATTTCTAGGTGCTATATATCCACAAAGTTGCCTTATGAGCTGAAAAAAACTTAGCATTTTTTTTTGAGTATCGATCTCACCATTAACCTCAGAGTCTTGCACAACATTTTTGAACCTAAACTATGCAAAAAAACGGGTCCTGTTTTTGGCTTTTTTTCAATTTTTGGCAACTATACCACTCTAAACTTCATTTTTGTGAGGTTTAGATGGCTATAGGTTAGGCCTTCATAGTTCTCAACATGTTTTGATGCTTGTAGGGAGAGCTAAGTGTTAAAATTGAAAGTTATGACCAATTTACAAGAATTGCATAATCCATTTTTTGGCCAAAATTAGCACTTTTATGATTTTTTTGGTGGCTTTCTTGATATCCAAATTCAATTTTGATTGTGTAAGAGTAATGTATAACATAAAGCTAATCTTCCTTGATTTTTGGAGGACCTAATATGCTATATAGCATAGTATATGATGATGGTTGAGTTTTTTGATTGTTGAGAACACGATACATTTTAGAGTAGCAAGTATAACTTTCTCAATATTGCTAGTTTCTTAGGCCAATTGTGTGTATTTTGTAGGTAGTAACCATATCTAATCATAGACTACAAACTTGGCTAGATATTGAGTAGTTTCTATGGGTTTCTAGAGGTCATAATGCTAAACCCAGTTTTTTCATGTTTGCTGTATTTAGCACTTTATCATTGCCCCCAAGGTTCCAATTGTAAGAGATCCATTATCTTTTTGACATGCTCCATGGCTCCTTTTGAATCCAGAGGCCCAAAGGGAACAAAGAAAACATGTATATAGTATCTGTATTGAGCGTGACTATAGAAACTTTGATGATAGGTCCGCAGAATGGCAAAAATGCAACTTTTTTGTACCTATTTTCTTTTCCCAAAAAAAAAATAGTGAGGTAAAAGCAACCATATGTTTTGGTCACCAACCCATTGAAGTTAATGGGGCATTTTATCTCATGTCCTACAAAAATCTCCACTGTTATTTATATGCAATCAACCGTAAGAAATTGTTGTTTTGGGCAAAATGCACTGGTCCATCAACTTTAGAGGCTTGTAGTGACCAAGGGATGAGAAAAATTACAAGTTTCTCATTTTTTCCATATGTAGTAGTTATTGAACTATAAGCTCATGAAAGGATTTTTCAAAATGAGTGGATGTACTATGGTTTTGGAATTTTTTTCCAAAACCCTGAAAGGACACTTTTATGTCCTGTTAGGTTACCATTCTAGTGTTAAAGGGCCATGCACTCACCTGACACTTGTCAGGACATGCATAAAAGACCCCAGTTAACTGAATTCAAATTTGGATAACTGAGAGAGCCCCTCCTCTTGTACCAAGCATTTGGTAGATCCTCATCAGCCCTGCTCCCTATATAAAAACCAAGCCTCCCCCTCACAAACTACCGCACATTCTCGGGTGATCCAAAAAGGAAATGTTGTCGGTTCGCACACACATAGACTGTCTCTCTCTCTCTCTCTCTCTCTCTCTCTCTCTCTCTCTCTCTCTCTCTCTCTCTCTCTCTCTCTCTCTCTCTCTCTCTCTCTCTCTCTCTCTCTGAGCTAGAGGAAGTTCGCATGGAGAACGCACTCGCGACGAACAAGACGATGCACGAGCGACGGAAGAAGCAAAGATAACGCGACGAACAAAGCGATCAGGGAAGCTACTCATTAAATTAGAGATATATTTCAAGTTAAATTTTTGCACATATTCTAAGAGAGACTCTCTCTTCTCTCTCTAGAATTTTTCATAAACTTTCAAGCTATGTAACATGCAGCTCTTGATGCATGATTTTTTGCATGAATGAAGTCTTTAGGAATGATAGGCATCTCTGAAAATTACAAAAAACCTGCATCCATGCCCATTACACACTCATACTTGCTCTATCTGTGCATACATGGACCTAGATATGTCTGTATTATCAAAATAATTATACATAATCATTTAGTAATATGTTCTTGCTTTTCCTTTTTCACCATAATAACTCAAGAAAGCTCTAACTCGTCAAGTGCCTATACATAGGTGACTGGCACACTGCACTTTGTGAATGAACTCAATTTTGGTGGAACGTTTTTGCGGCCAATGCAAATCTACTAAGATTCATCACAAACAAGAGGTAGACTTTTGCTCTATTTGCTCAAAATCTACAACTTTTGTTTTGGTGCCCAAGCTTGAAGGAAAGATTTTGGCCAACAAAGCTTCCCCAATTGATGTTTCCTTAGCGGGTGACATAGTCGACAAAGTATTGCATCTTGACAAGAACTTTGTTGACTTATATGCTTCTGATGTGCTGGATGCACGTGAGCTACTAGCCTCCCTTGTCCGAACTGGAAAATTCATCGTCATCAAGTTAGGCCTCATCACATCTTTTGTCGAAGAGACAAAGTAGCACTCCTCTACAACATTGAAGCTCCATCACCTCCACGCAGAAAAACACTCTTTGAATTATATTGCTTTCATCCATTGCTCATCTTGCAAATTTCCATCTCTCTCTCTCTCTCTCTCTCACACACACACACACACACACACACGCACACACACACACAGTGTGTGCGTGTTTCATTTACTTGTCTTCCTTCCACCCCATAGCCCAAGGGGAGCAAAAACTGCACGTACATGGGTTCCTCAACCAACCATAATGCATCTTTTGAACAAGTCATTTAAAATGATATCGATAGTGCTTTCCTTGCTAATCACCCACGAAATAATAATTTTTTCCTCGTGCTCAATAAAATAATAAAGTCGCGCTCGTCATTACAAAAAATTACCAACCTCATGATAGTGCACTGAAAGTATCATTGGAGCAAATGCCAATGATCACACCTTCTCTAGCGCATTGGATTCCAGTAGACATGATTCCTCCATTTTGACCCAAGTATTAAATAGCCATACATCATCTATTGGTATTGCGCTTGATATTATCCATGTGTTCTCCTTTAGATTTAGTATTGCATGTGATGTCCATATTTACGGTGTGCCAATAACTTCGGATCCAACGACATTGCACAAAATCATCATTGTTGATAGAAGTTGTTACCTATTTTTTTACTTGGGGGACAACCGATGCTCACACAAACACAAGCATCGTACCTAGGACAAAAATGAGACGGAATCATTGAAAGCTTTGCTTCTCCAGCAATCGAATGAACTCCCTGTGTCCAACGCGAGGCAATTTGCTTGCTTGGTTGATAGAACCATCCTAGAAATAGGTGCAATGACATCAAAAATTAAAAAACTTAAAAAAAAAATTACACCCCATAGCTCCCTTCAACATAAACATTGAACAAGCCTCCCCACCAAAAAAAAGCTATACAATAGTACATAGAAATAGCGAACGATGTTCCTATATATCAATGTTATAAATGTGGATGTTTGATGTTTTTTTTGCTATTAGCTCGAAAAGGGCGTAGGTCGGAACTTGGAAGGTCTAGAAACAATGAGATACACGAAAACTATGTTTACACTTCATGCGACCGTAAAAGGTAAGAACATGGTGCATTACTCACCCAATTGAATTCCATAGGATTTAACCTCCCCTTGGCTACAATAGAGAAGCTAAATCATTTAGAAATCCGTCTTGTAAGTCCTAGGCTACCTTTTGCCAAAATTAGGAGCTTACATACGATGGTCAAAATCCGTCTTGTAAGTCCTAGGCTACCTTTTGCCAAAATTAGGGAGCTTACATACGATGGTCAATTTGGGTTGCGAGGTAGCGTTGTAAATGTTTTGGCATCCTTGGGGAAAACACAACAAATATTGCCAAGGTTTATTCATGATGAAGACTCAATACTAGTGGGTATTAAGTGTCCTCTACAATACAATCATTGCTACCTTTCCGGGGTTGTTCGACCGTTGCTACAATGAAAGCTATTGCTCAACTATTGCAAACATCTTTATACAAGAACGAAAAAATTACTCTAAACAACGAGTGGCTAAGCCATTTCCATAGTCTTCATTGTCCTTTGCCTGATGATTTTGCCGACAACAATCAACCATCAGAAGAAGATGATCTAGCTACAGATGTCATGCTCCACAGAATTGAGTCATCACAACAAGTAGTGGATCACAACGACAAAATCTTCTTTGTAGCTCCTGTCGAGGGAAATAGTCCTTTGAGTATTTTCAAAGATGAATAATGTGAAGAACTTAATTTCCCTACTATTTTCTATGGTGAGCCCCGTAAATACCATACACTTGCTAAGCATAAATATCAACATGTGGCTCAATGGGAGCTTATGCATAGTGATAGAAGGTTCTCACTAAATTTAGAGAATCTTTTTTTCAAAACAGTCAAAGTAATGACTCAAAAAATCATGGGGTCCATTTGGATCCGTATGCGCAAAGGCAAGCTAAACCACAATACACTAGTGGCCACACAAGTTGTTGGAGATACTAAATTTGAGAAGGTCTTGTCTTCCCAACTTGGATATCGTGACTTTGAGGCATTGCGAACATCACCTGACTACAAGGAAAAACTTTTAAAAAAAACGCCTTTGCTATGATTAGACAACTTGGACCACCAACATTCTTCATCACATTTTCTGCGGGGCTGAGAAACGTTGGAAGCCTTTGATTAGAGCACTTACTAAGCTCAACCCCATCATGCGTGCAAGCACACAAACAGAAGCATCATACATATGAGATTTGGCCCGAGCCGACCCTGTAACAACAGCCCGCTTTTACTTGAACCGGTTTAACGGGATGAAGAAATTGCTATCCAAGGATATAACCATATTAGGAAAACTCAAAGATTACTTTTTTGTAACTGAGTATCAGAGCCAACATGATCATGGGCTACTATGGATAGAAAATACTCCTATCTATGGGAAAGATCCCAACGAAGATGTTGTGGATTTCATTGATAAGTATTTAACAACTAACTCCATGCTTCTTCCTGTAAATTTACAAGAAATTCAAACACACAAGCATAGGAAGCCTTGCTTCAAAAAATGTAAGGGATGCCGCTTTGACTTTCCTCGCTACCCAATGCCTTCCACTATGATTTTAGAACCCTACCGTTCTCCACATAACAATATCCAATACAAAAGAAAGAACACAAACAAATCAAAGACAAACTACTACTACTAGATTATAAAGCAAATATTACATTCGAACAGTGGCTCCTATTTATGGACCTTCGATTTGAGGATTACATTGAGGCTATATCATCCACAATCTCATGCCCAATGTTGCACTTTTTTTTTGCCAAGGGCATGGGGATTTTGACAGAGAAAGAGAACATTTGCGTGAGATATTGAGCACTTGAAGCGAGTTTGAAAGATTGAAAGATTTGACATTTTAGCGAGTTACAATGGTCATTTTATTATGAATCATGATGACGATCTCACTTGATTTTCCTTGAAGAGTTGTTTTGACAGATCATATTGACGTGCTTAGAAGTATTGTTATAAATCCCTCAACCTTAACAACTAAAGATCGAGATCGATCACTGCTAGAAGCTTACCATGGAAATCGGCTGTCCAGAGGAAGGGAACTAAGCATGATGAGGTAGCCATATGCACTATTTTGAGCCATGTCGAGGCTGCCGAGAACAAGAGGACCACAAAGACCGAGAGGGGGTCGCAATAGGTTGAGGGATTCCCCTATGTGTGTGTGCGTCCATGAAAAGAGAGAGAGAGAGAGATGAGAGAGAGCTGCCGCAAGATTGGTGTGAATGGGAGCTTGAAAGAGTTCGATTAAGTAAACAAAATGGGTATTTTTAGTATGTTTTTTTTATAATCCCATGAGGGGTGGCCTGAGAGGGTTGTGTCGATCTATCAAGGAGGCACCACCAGTTGCAGAGGGTTAGAGTTAGAGAGAGAAATATTGTCCCCAACAGAGTCGCGAGGGGGAATCCATGCTAGGGAGAGGCGGGCTGCAGTTTGCAAGCCATGCAAGGGAGAGCGAGCAGGCCAGGCGAGCAGAAGGGGTGCACGACGAGTTTGACTAGGATCTAAGAGAGAGATTGATAGGATGCCAAGCCATGCAGAGGAGCTCGCTGATTTGGCCATGAAATGAGAGGAGAGAGAGGGTGATCCTTTGCTCTGTTCACAATGAGGCACAGAGAAGAACTCTCTATAGTTGAGTTCCATAGAGAGAGATTCGCCATGAAATACAAGCGAGGAGAGAGAGGGAGAGCCTCGGCTATGTACCAAAACGAGGTGAGAGAAAGCCTGTGTGGGCTGTCGA
Source organism: Adiantum capillus-veneris (assembly GCF_014529385.1). Taxonomy (NCBI): domain Eukaryota; kingdom Viridiplantae; phylum Streptophyta; class Polypodiopsida; order Polypodiales; family Pteridaceae; genus Adiantum; species Adiantum capillus-veneris. The sequence goes on from NC_140936.1 coordinate 92,800,347, forward strand.
GTGAAGCGACAGAGAGAGAGAATTGCGCCTGTTTGGGCTGCCGAGTGAAGCGACAGAGAGAGAGAACTGCGCTGCAGGACCAAATCGAGAGAGATAAAGAAGAGGGAGAAAGGGCTCTGTCTGCAGATCGAAAGGAGTTTTTTTCACCTTGTAATTAAACTATCCATTTTACTTTCTAAACTAACCAAGGGGGGAAGGGCTCCCCATAGGCAAGAGAGAGTGAGAATCTCTCTGAGCGAGTTTGAAAGAGAGAGAGAGAGAGAGAGAGAGAGAGAGAGAGAGAGAGCGAGAGAGCAGGGGCGCACTTCATGGGCCATCCTGCACAATCAAGAAGGGGAGACAAAGAGAGAAGCTATGAACATAATTTGAGGGAAGGAGAGTATTCCTCCGAGATTGCGACAATAAGCGACATCGTTTCGATGCATGCATGAAGAAAAGTTTTGGCAAGATTCAGAGTTGAAGTCTAAGGTGCTGATAAGTCTCTCTACCATATTTTTGTAAACATGAATGAAAATTTGATGATAGTAAATACATAAATCACACATTTGCAGTGTTTCTTTCTCTGTGTCTCTCTCCTTTTTCATAATAAACACATAAGTGTCTTCATGATTCTGTTCTCGAGTCTGAGCAATTATATGCAGCCCGAGCATTGAGTGGGTTACAGAGAGAGAGAATTTGATACATGTTTTGGCAGATGATTTAGCCGCACTTACATTGTCTAGGCTCCTTGTTTTGGGAGTGGGCATAGAATATAGCTTGAGCTCTTTTGTTTGCTAGGTTTTTCTTGGTCTTGGTCTGCTCCATGGCCTGGCCATAAAAAAATATCTAACACCCAACACTTTTGTTGAAAAGAAATATCAAAAATATTTACACAAATAATTTCAATCCAACCGTTTGAAAGCTATGGGATGCAAATTCAGATATACAATACATTTTAAATACACATGGAGCAGCTACCTATTGCACCTCATATATAACAAAATTTGATAACACACTCATTAAAGCAATCAAAGAACAATTTGACTCTTGCATTGAAAACAATGCAACGACATTTGATAGACTTCCATAAAAAAGGAAACACAATAAATACTAAACACACAGCAAATAAACTCACAAGAAGCAGTATATATTGCACTTTCCCTACCTCTCTACACTCGAGAATTTATGTTCATAAACACAAACCCTCCCCACGAGAGAACAATTCTTCTCAAGCGAAAACACCTCCCGCAAAACATAGACCCGACTAGCACAAAAATCTTTTACGAGACAAGCATACACAAATACTGTACACGTCCTGCCTATCTCAATGCTATATCATTGGCAGAATTTTCTTCCACATACAATACAACAAGCAACACATATAAAAAACGTACCAAACCAAAAATTATACAATATGTCAAATATAATACTACAAAGAATCCATATAATTATTATAGAGAACAATGTCTTCTATTTCTACCATGGCTAAATAATGAAACTCAACATCTAACAGATGGACTCACATGGAAAGATATATACAATCAAAATAAACCTATCATTGATACAAATGAATCTAAAATATAACAAAACCACCTAATGAAAGACAACCTTAACATCAACTCATTAGGCACCAGTTCATCTTCGACATCTACACACTATCTAATATTTCCTCCTATATTCATGTTGACATCACACAAGACCTAAATATCCAACACCACCAACTGCATACACACACTATACCAACCATAAAAATACTGATGCAGCCAAACGATATGTATTACAAGAGCATTCTACTGCTTAACACCCAACAAAGGTTAATATTCGATGATATTATGCTAAAAAAATGTATATTTCCCACAGAACCAATCCATATTTTCCTGACTGGAGGCGCGGGTACAGGAAAAACTTTCACCCTCCTTTTGATTGTCCAAGGACTTCTACATTTCTAGAACCATAGATCACATTCCAGCCCAACAACTACAAAAGCCTTGCTAATGGCATACACGGGTAGTGCTGCTTTTAACATTGGTGGAACCACTATCCACTCGGCCCTCCCCTTGCCACTACTCACATCATCTAACATTTCCCTATCACATGAGAGGCTGAATGAATTGCGACTGCTTTATCGAGACCTACAGCTAGCCGTTTTCGATGAAGTCTCCTTGATTGGAACCAACGTCTTCGCTATGGCAGACTCTCGCCTGCGTGCAATAGAAAACAACTACGACCTTCCATTTGGTGGTGTTGATGTTGTCTTGTGCTGTGATCTTTGCCAAGCAGTACGCGACTCTTGGATTTTCTCTAGAAAACCTCAGTTGCTCGAAGCTATCTCACCCTCTGTTTGGCATGACCGCATAAAGTGCTATGAGTTAACAAGCACCATGGGACAAACTAACAAGACATTCATAGACATACTCAACAGGATACGCGTTTCAAAACACACCACACAAAGAACTTCACTTAAAACCACGCCTAATTGTAGAACTTTGTGCTAGAAACATTGACATTCTAGATGGCCTAGTCAATGGAGCCGACGGTATATTCAAACCAGTAACACAAAACTCCATGACACAAACCATCTGGATTCACTTTCAAACCATTGAAGTAGGCCAAAAAACTAGATATGAAAACAAACAACTATACATTACATCAATAGATAGACAATGGACACCAATCCAAAAAATAACACATGAGTTTCAAATAGGAAAAAACTTGTTGAACACTATTACTAGAACACAATTCCCAATTCAACCTGCAAGCAGTTGCTAGGACCATACACCGTGCACAAGGCTTAACACTAGACACCTTGGCTTTCGATCCAACCAGCATTCGAAGTCACGTTCTTGTGTACACTGCCCCCTCCCGCATAAGAGATTCCAACAACCTTTACCTCCTAATAGAATTAAAGTAGACCAAACAAGTTCTAAATGAGCTACACCGCCTCAAAAAACATGCCACTTGGCAACATTCACAGCTTGACCTCCACTCTTTGCCCGACAATCACTTGATAATACAATCTCTTAACGTTGTCTCCCTTAAGAAACACTACAACAACCTTATTCATGATAGTAACTTAATGGCTTTCCACATTCTTTGTCTCCAAGAAACAAAGCTACAGCATGCTAACATAGTGGCCATACACGATTACACACACACTCAAACAACTGGCCCCATGGGAGTATCCCTCTTCACATCAAAGAAAAACATACATCTACAACACCACAATATCATTTCCACGGATGAAATAGAATGCATTAAAGCACTCCTCAGTACACCACATGGTCCACCAATAACCCTGACCGTAGACCCTCAAGTCCACTTCCCTTGCTCCTGCAAACATTGACCACACTAGTCACACCTCGCCTCCAACACACCCCTACCATTTTACTCGGTGACTACAACATCAATGCTAAATACCAAACCCTTGAATACCTTGCTATTTCTAACTTTCTTTCCACACACAACATGACACAACATATAACCCACAACACAACAATCTACGATTCAACTTTAGACCACATTTGGACTACAAACCCCTTCACTAACATAACAACAGGCACTAACTTCTCATTTTGGTCAGACCACTCCATTATTTACTTACTGCTTTCACTAAACTCCAAAACCACATTTGGACTACAAACCTCTTCACTAACATAACAACAGGCACTAACTTCTCATTTTGGCACTAACTTCTCATTTTGGTCAGACCACTTCATTATTTACTTACTGCTTTCACTAAACTCCAAAACCACATTCCAATAGACTCCTCTTGCTACTTCCTGACAACACCTTCACAAATCTTTCCATTGGCAGACCCTCGTGATTCCTCACCTTGTTTCTTTTTCATTGGTAAGTTGCATGTGAGTTGATTTTTTTCTTTTTCCATGGTAAGTTGTGTGTGACCGCACCTTTTCAGCAATTGGTATTATACGAAATGCATAAGCAACTATACAATAGTCATACAAGATTTTTGAATTCACTTTTTGCTTGTGAATAACAATTTTATGGCAAAACATGAAACATAATGAGCATCAATTTACATCTTACATCTACTTGCATGATATGTCAATGTGTAAAATGTGCACGTTGCCCCAAGTATTTCTCATGCCTTTGCTTATTCCCTCCTAATTCTTAATGGGCCATGGTAATATCCATAAATTAAATTGTGGTGGACTTCTACTCAAAAAAATTCTCATTATGTGGATTTTCTTTGTGTTATTGTTATGTGGGTTTATCAAGTGCACAATGAATTTTCTAGGGTTTTTGAGACTTGCTCCAAAATCTATACTATAATAAAAGGGGAGGGATCCCCCCCCCCCCCCCCCCCCTTCTCCCCTCCCCTAAAACACCACAAACCATGTGTCTGCATTTCTATTGTCCGGCAAGTGTGCCCTACATCGAAGCAAAATAGCACGCCAACGTGGAGAGAGAAAGAGAGAGAGAGGTCTTGGCATAGGGTCTCGGTGATCACTATCCTGCCCTTGTTGTTCGAAGCGTGTGCTCTCTCTCTCTCTCTCTCTCTCTCTCTCTCTCTCTCTCTCTCTCTCTCTCTCTCTCTCTCTCTAACTTCCTGCACTTTTTTGAATCTGGTTATCTTCGTTGATCAAGGGCCCCGCTTCCTCTATGTGTGTGCACAGTGTGGGCGCATACCTCACCCTACCACATCATCAGCTCTTGCACAATTTGTGGGTTTGCATACAACAAGTTACATCATTAGTTCTCCTTCGGTTTGCAGCTCAACAGGCTCTAAGCAAAGGATA